>NW_027021249.1:30481-60472 GCF_036884655.1 Musa acuminata AAA Group | reverse complement strand
GTCGGGAGTAGGCCTGCTTTGGGAGATCCGAGTAATCAGACCGATGACTCGAACGAGACTACGTCGGATTTGGGACATCCGGGCATCTGTGTCAGTGACTCCACTGAGGCTACGCCGGGTTTGGGACATCCGAGTAACCGGACAGATGGCTTGACTAAGGCCACGTCCACTTGGGAAAATCCGAGGATTCATCCCGATGGCCTGATCGAGACTTCACCGGCTTTGGGAAATAATATCCATACCAATGACTCGATCGAGATTTCACTGGCTTCGGGAAATAGTATCCACACCAATGACTCCACTGAGACGACACCGGCTCTCATGGATAGAGACTTTGTGCTGCATTTGGAAGGCGAAAAGCATCTGGTGGATATGATGAAGCAGAGCGGACTCGAGCGCGGGGTGGGATGGTTCGCGAAGGGCGATAGTAGTCCACCTAATCATCTAATTGAGTTGTTGAACCTCTCGGCTTTCCACAGTGGAATTCAAGCAGTTTTGGATTTTGACGATGGTAGGAAACTTGAAGTCACGGCTTCTGGACATCAAGTAGTGCATATCTACGACGACAACAACCACGCCCACCCCTTGACTCTTGCGAAACCTTCTTACAACTGGGGGATGCCTTTGGTGACACTCACTGCATTAGCAGTCACTCTTCGTTCCGCGCGTGATGGTGAGCTCGAATCGCTCCTGCTTGGAGTGAATGAAGGGTTCGTATATGTGAGGCTTGTCGAACGGCACTTGGATGAGAGAGGGTTGTGCAACATGACCGACGCAGCGACGAAGTTATGGCAGGGACTCGATCTCCATCATAGGTGGATAGACATGGATCTCCATGGGTTGGACTTAAGTGGCAAGGACCACATCCGACGCTTAAGAGACGAGAGCGTGAGTGAAATCCTTGCAAAGAGAAACATTATTGAAGACAGGAGCCCGCGAGAATGGCCGGAAGATATCGTTGCACGCAGTTGCATGTACCGAGCGTGCAGTACCATATGGGAAGGCTACGACGACAGATATCAGATAGACGACAGCTTGTTTAAGTGGCTGCGAACTACCATTTCCAACATACTGTGGGCTTGTCTCACCAATCTTCCACGTGTTATCGACATGGAATGCGCTTGCACCGAGGCTGAAGTGAGGGAAAAGAAGGTTAGGAAGGCTGTTGTAACGCTTGGCAAGGTGAAAGAGATTCTCCAGTTGCTTGGAGATGAGACAGTGGCTGGATCTTATCCTGGGAACAAACAGGACATCGATGAATGGTGCAGGTCCCAATCGACGACTCATCCTTCGACCTCTTCCTCCAATGATGCGTGATCTATTTTCTATGGCCCACTAGGTATGGTTTTATGCTATCTAAGCCTAATCCAAGGACCAGTGCGGAATTAAGTCAAGTATATTCCGAGAATATTCCGAGAGTTTCTTATAGTTAAAGAGCTCCATCATATATAATAGCAGCACTAATTACTTTGACGTGGATGAATTTATAGTATATGTTCTGAACATTCTTTTGCAGTAATCATAGTTCATGCCAGCTTTCATCTTACCATGATTTGACATGTCACATCTGATCCTTAAGACTTTGGGGGGGTTCAATGTAGTTAATAATACGAGGAATAGAATTGTGGAAGACACTATACTATTTTTGTTATTATGGAATATTATAATCCATAGGCAAAAAAGTTATGAGCCTAAGATGTGTGCTTATGTATATATATGAGAAAGGAATATTTTTCTATCATCATCATCTCTGACGAGTCATTGGGCCTCTAAGCTCGCTCCTCTTCTTTTTTTGAAGGGAAGCATCATTCAATTATTACGTTAAACACAGTTATGTGTAATATCATTTTAGTAGAACATTTATATAAATTTTTTGGTTGATAAATCAACCAAAAATATTTATCAACATTTCTGACACACGATTGGATACCAAGATATATGAAGATAGCAGCGATACAGAGAATCTCCCCGGGGATGTTTGCATGATTTTAATGAATATATCTTTTCTTCAAAATAATTAAACAAACATGATAATAAGTTGCAGAGTAAGAGTATTATTAACATATAAGCCACACGGACACACTGGTTATGAGGATTAAGCACGCCATCTCCGAGCCTTGGACATCAACAATGGCGGCTTGGGTGGCCCAGCACAGCAGTACCTCGCCTGGACTGGTGCTACGTCGAGACAAATGGCACTGTACAATCACGGATCTCATGGCAACTTTCGTTCAATCTTGTAGTGGCAACGCCCTCCGGGTATCATTGTCTGCTTTTGCGACGATCCATGCAACTCTGACAACAGTGAAGACCGGTCAAGTCAACTCGGGTAGGACGACTCTTCCTCATCCCGTCCAATTATCTAGTGGTGTCGCCGGTGTCGTAGATTCTTTTCCACTCCGTCCTGCCCTGCTTGCTCTCTCGATGGGAGGTTGTGTCGTCCTCCTCCTGGACTTTTGCAGTCAAAAAAGTAGAGTCAACTTCCAAAGCATCGAGAAGACAACCCCGAGGACCTTTGTGTCATTCTCTACGGACGATATATAGAGGCAGTCACACGGTGAGACTGTCGCCTTCTTTTGGCTTCCTACCTAACTCACCGTTACCTTAACGCCAAGAATCAAACTTGTACAGAACTACTGTTATTTTTATCGATCGTCCTTGAAAGAAGTCATCTTTGAGATTTCGTTACGTTCCATTTTCCGTTCAACCAAAGGGGATGAAAGGGATGGGAGAATGAGGTGAAGAAGCCCGCCTTTATTGAATGCTTGGGTAGATCGGTAGTCACGGGAAAGGTCTCTCCTTTGGAGGTCTTTGATGGCCACTGAAGTCTTCGTAGAGACCAAAGGAGTGGGATTTGACATGGTTTCAACTTTTGTATATGCAGCGAAGAAAGTGATGCCTTTGACTGAAGGGTCTCATACGGGCGTGTGGTCGAGGCGGAGACCAAATCGGAGCAGGCGAGAGAACATTTTGGTTTACCTTCGAGGTTTTCAAGTCTCCCACTCCTGTCGATGCCCTTACTACTGCGCCTGTCCTTTCTCTTCCTTCGCTTGTGTTTGCTTGTCCCTTTCGCGATTGTATCCATCGCTGCCCATGTATCCTAGGTTGTCCTCTTTCCTGTTCCGTCACTTGGATTACGGCTCTTTCTTTTGCAGAAGTTGTTTTCTTTGCTCTTATTTCATCCACTTTCTTCTGGTATTTCTTCGTTCAATCTTATCTTCTTCGCTTCTCCTAAAAGATGCAATTTTGCTCGGTTTTCAATCTTTTCTTCTTCTTTCCGTTGCTAAACGCTCCAACTTTTTTTCCTTTTCCTTTGCTTATTTTTCCTTCTTTTTTCTCATCTGTTTATTTTCCAAACTTAGTTTGTTAAAATCAGATTGTAATCTTCCGTTGCTCGTAGATGATATAAGCATTGCTAAGAGTTGTTGCAACTTGAAGCACACCAACTGTTCGGAAGAATGGGGTGCCTATCTTACTTCATGGAGAAACACTGGTTCAGACGGCAGCAGAGATCGGAGCCCAAAGCCAGCTCGGCGACGGTCTGCCCACCGTCGTCAAACGGATCCGAGGAGTCGGTCTCAAAGCAGAGGAGTGAATCCTCGGGCTCAGTCGCCTCGTATCGAAGCATTCCTGACTTGTACGAGGAGAGGGCCGGCAACTTGCGTGTTTTCCAGTTCAAGGAGCTGAGAAATGCAACCAATGACTTCAGCAGGATGCTGAAGATTGGGGAGGGTGGGTTTGGAAGTGTGTACAAAGGATCCATCAAGCCTCTGGATGGGAAGGGAGATAACATCACAGTGGCGATCAAGACGCTTAATCCGAACGGCTTGCAGGTAACTTTTAACTTGTTGAATTATAAGCAAACAAGTCATTCTAGATGATGCTTTTAATGTATCCATACTGTCACACAAACCACGTTTGATTGGTCACTTGCAACGTGGTTATAAGTCAACTCCTAGGCTGTCCAATATGTTAGATTATATGGTCTAATTTGACTGAGTAAGATATATCATATGTGTAAGATATATCACAGATCTGATTAGATTCTGATTACGATTATCAGTCATCAGAAAGGAAGTTGAATTATAATAAGATTTCTTAGGAGATGAATAGGGACTTAGTTCTAATAATATTCATAATTCTATACATAATAAGGAGATTTAAATAATCTCAAAGGAGAATCTACTTTGAATAATTATGCGATGAAACTTGATGATATTATTTTGGATATCTTTATAGTAGTTTAGGGTTGTATATTCCACAGGGATGATATTAGTTCATAAATCATTTTCAGTGAATACTGAATATATTAATATTTCACTCAAAGGTAAAATATGAATGACATCAATAGTTCATTATATTTTCGAAACTCAAAACATTAAATGTTGTTTTATATTTTATAGTGATAATTTTTTCTATATACTCTTATGCTTTTAGTATCTTTGTATTCTCTAGTTCAAATTATTCAAAATAATTAAAGCATGTATATTTTACATTGGTGTAATAGACCTTAACTTAATATAATTTGTTGAAAGACACGCAGAATTGATTGATAAAAGCACTATCGAACAAATTAATGAAATAAATACTTAGGAAAAATTTAATATACTCAACTTAATGTTCGTAAGAATGATAATTGCAGATAACATAAATACTTCATTATTGTTTGTAACTAGCGCACAAGAATATTTAAGGGCTATAAAAGATAAATTTAAATCTATTGATTAATCATTGGCTGATATACTAATAAAAGAATTGATCATGACTCAGGACGATGGCACTCGAGGGATTCAGGATCACTTCCTTAATATGGTTGACAAAACTGTGAAACTTAAAGTATTATAAATAAGGATTGAAGTACTTTAAATTTAACATATAACTTTTTACACATATCAATAGCGAAAATAAAAGATCCATGTAACTGATCCCAAATAGTTGGAACTTATGGCTTTATTGTTGTTGTTGACAGGCTTATATTTTGAAAGTAATTATTGGCTCCATGATTTCATTGCCTTCTTTGATGTTAGTAAAATATTGATGATATGCTTCAACTACTTGAATTTATGTTATATTTTTAATTTTATTTTTGAGACTTTGAGCTCTTATAGTCTTAGAACGAGAGAACCGGCAAGAGGAAAAATCTAGTATCTATCTTGGAGATACTTAATTTAACTAAGTTTATAGTTGAAGATGACCAAACACCTTTTAAAAAGGAAATCCAAACAGTCTAACAAAGGGTCCAATTAATGGTGGTAAAAATTGCAGAGTCAGCCAGGTCAATCACTAGATTGTCATCAGAGTCTAAAGTCCAATTATAAATCTAGTGCTGAAGTTGCATCTATTAGTTTAATTGGTATGAATTACTCCACTTGCTTTACTTATGTGCACCACTCATTCTTTCTGGGTGTTCCTCTACTTTTTAGGGGCATAAACAATGGTTGGCAGAAGTTCAGTTTCTTGGAGTCCTGGAACACTCAAATCTTGTTAAACTCATCGGTTATTGTGCTGCGAATGGTGAAAGAGGTGCTCAGAGACTGTTGGTCTATGAATATATGCCAAATAAGACTCTAGAGTTACATTTATTTAACAGAGCTTATCCTGTGCTGCCCTGGAACAAAAGATTACAGATTGCCTTGGGTGCTGCAGAAGGATTGGCATACCTGCATGAGGGTTCAGAAGTTCAGGTATTATTCTACATACTAAATACCTGTTTTTTTTACTCATGTTGTTTCCACTTATTCGATATGAACTTCTTCATTATTGGTTTCTTCAGCAATTACTAATATTCTAAGTTCAGGAACAAAACTTAGATTAACGGGTGGTTTTGCATAAGTTGTTCAGATGTTTAATCGCAACTTTCCTTAATTGTACAGGTGATTTATCGTGACTTCAAAGCATCTAATGTGCTACTGGATGCAGAGTTTAAATCAAAACTGTCAGACTTCGGATTAGCAAGGGAGGGACCATTAGCAGGTCACACTCATGTAACAACAGCGGTATGCCGGCTTTAAACTGTATAATAAAGCAAGTTTTGTTTCCATAATCGTGTAATTTTTCAGGATGGTTGCTAGCCTTGAACTTCACTTTTCCATGAAGTCATACTTATTTTGTCCACTCTAATTTATTAAGCTCTGTGAACTTATAGTTCAAGTTGTTGGTCGATGAGATACAAAATAATTTACGATAAGATGACAGTGGAGTAGTGTAGGAATTCATGGATGGTAAAGATGACATTGCCTAAATCATCTTGATGTCCAAGGAGGGAGCTGAAAAGATCGAAGAGAACATACCCAACACTCCATCATTAATTAGCTGCTGTTCCATCATTTATACTCAAAACTGTGATTTAGCTCTTTCAGTTTTGCTGTTTTATATATGCAAATTGCATTTAGCTTCTTATCATTAGCTACTGTAATTTCGGCATCTAATCACTTGTCACTATGTCAAATGATAGGTTTTTGTTTTCTGTGGTACCAGGTAATGGGGACATATGGTTATGCAGCTCCAGATTACGTAGAGACTGGCCATCTCACAGCCAAGAGCGACGTTTGGAGCTTCGGTGTTGTTCTGTATGAGATCCTGACCGGCAGGCATTCTTTAGAGCGGAATCGACCGAAAAATGAACAGCAACTCTTGGATTGGGTGAAGCAATTTCCTGCAGAGAGCAAGAGATTCAGCATGATAATGGACTCCCGACTTGAAAACAAGTATTCTCTAAGAGCTGCTCGGCAGATCGCCATGCTAGCCGATGCCTGCCTATCCAGGCATGCCAGAGAACGTCCAAAGATGAGCGAGGTGGTGGAGCGCTTAAAACAAGCAATGCAACACGAGGACTTGGATGGAGAAGAAGAGTATGTGGAAGAGCGTTCTCAAACTCCCTCAGAAGCTGCAGACAAGACAGTAAAATCTGCCAGAAGACGAATGCTTCACCTCATCAAATTAGGGGAGAGTGCAAATGTCGGTGGTAGAAGAAGATTGCAGCTGTGAAAGAAAGGTTGGGGGATCAAACTTTGAGTTTGTTCTCATGTTCGTATGGTTCTAATGCCTCCAACCTTTGTCCAATACGTTACTACTAGATGACTTTGTTCAAAGTACTTTTTCTTTTGTATTAGTTATTAGAAATGCTGAGAATTAGATATGCGTCGGCACACAGCATTTTGCGTGGGGTTTATATGTAGAGCATGTGAGCAATCCCGACACAGACATCAACCTATAAATTAGGTGAAAGATGACGTTTCCATGCACATAATGATGCAGCCTTTTGGTGCCAGAATAAGGAATATAAACCGGCTGGCAGCCATCAATCTGCCGACTAATAATGCAGCAGCACGGCTGCGCCGGCGGCAACGCCCTGAATTCTTCGGGCTTCTGCACGGTTCCCTTCCTCGCTATCTGGCATGAGATATGCCAAATATTGGTAAGATCAAACTTGTGTCTCAAGGATCACAAGTTTTATCTTACCAATATTTGGCATATCTCATGTGATCCTTAAGACATTTGGGATTCAATGTAGCTAACAATATAGGCAATAGTTTTGTGGAAGACACTATGTTATTACTTGTTACTATGAATTATAGTAAATTTATGATCAACTTTGGGCCTAAAATATGCATATGAGAGAAATATTTTTCTATCATCTCTAACAAAGGATTGAGAGAGAGAGAGAGAGAGAGAGAGAGAGAGAGAGAGAGAGAGAGAGAGAGAGGAGTCTAATAGTATACAGAGTCCAACAATTCATCTCAAAGCATACAGAGAATTCCTATCAACATTTACAATCTCTTTTAAGTTGATCCCCAAACAACTTATTGCTAAATTGATCCTTCCACGATTAGAGTTCTATAGCAATCAAATCCTTCCATCTTTTATGATTAGTTAACTTTTTTTACTAATTTGACAAAATCTGCATGCTATCCATGTGACATAAAAATCATCAATATAAACAATTTCTTAAAATCTTAATTTCCTTCTTCAATATCAAAACCTTCAAATTCTATTTTTTATTTTAATTAATTTAATTGCCGACTAATATGCCACATCGAAAATCAGAATCAATTCATAAATGAAAAAGGAAAAAACAAAGCTGATAATAATAATAATTATTATTATTATTATGTCTCATTAGTCTGCTAATTGTCCATAAATATAGATGATGAAAGAATTTGATTATCACAAAACTACAAAAAAAAAAATTAAAGACACCCAAAATTAAAAAAAAAAATCATGATGATTTATCTACTATAGACAGACATACATACATGAAAAAAGCACCAAAACGTGATAGACAATGCTGGTAATTAATTAACCTTCATATATGATACATATATAAATTCACACTCATAAACATAAAAAGGAAACGGAGAGTAGCGGTCCGGTTTGATTCGGAACTTATCCGGGTTCAATTGCATTACTGTATGCATATGATTCCCTTGGTTCATAACTAAACCGGGTTCAGTCTGACCACCAAAACTAAAGCAAGCTGGTTGGGCCGGTTCATATTTTTCTTTATGATCGAACCGCTTAATTTCAATTTAATTTCTTCCCTTCATTTCTCTCTAATATCTATCTCGTCTATATCAAAATTATTATGTCAAATACTTAAGATATAAGCTAGATTTCTAATCATCATGCTCCACAAACATCTAAATGTCACTGACGGCCAGAATTATATGCATCAGACTTCCTATCTGGCACACACTACATACCGCTATTGAGGTGGACAGCCATGTGATCACTGCTCACCAAATCACGTGTTGAGGTGGCGCGATTAAATAAGAGGGATGACATCTAAGCTATTTAAAGCAAGCATACAGTGTGCTGCAGGTACACCAGACACCCGCGGAACACCTGCTCGCAGTCACGCGATCGCGAATAACTATTTCATGCAAATTAATAGGTACAACTTTGTACAAAATTTAAGCTTATCCACGTAATCCAAACAAAAGAATTTATGTTATATGGATTGACCCCAAACGCAATAATAAAAGAAAATTGAAGTGTAAGGAAATATATGAAAGCGCAGCCAAAAAGTCACCCCTTTCTTTTTAATCTTCTTTCAGGTTTTTATTACTTTTTTTTTGGATTTTTTTTTTTAAGGTCTTGTAATTTGGACGGCTGATGATGGAGTTGATCGTGGGGGTGAGGTGTGGAGATTGGGGGATCTCAGGAAAGGAAGACTCCGACGCTTCCGGCTCTGGCACAGGCGCAGACCGGGCACAGCTCGGCGGCCGCTTCGCAGGCGTCGCAGAGGCAGAGGTGGCGGCAGGGAAGGAGCACCACTGACGCTCGGCGCCATCGGCATGTCCGGCATGCCACCTCGTGCTCGACTCGATTCGGGTCCACGTAAGCTGACTCGGCGTCCTCCGCCGTCGGTGGGTCTCCGCACTCGCCACCTGCCGCTGGGGGAGGACGCGCCGCGACCGCCTGCTGCAACTGGGCGTGCAGGGCTGCGGCGGTCGCCTGGTCCGCCATGGCCTTGGCCTGCCACGCCATAGATTCGGTGCGCAGGCGGCCGAGGCGATCCTCGAGCTCGGCGCGCCTCCTGGCTTCACGCTCCACCTCTGCCTCCTTCTCCCGTAACCGCCGCGCGGCCGACTTCTCCGCTGCGCTCAGCAGAGCACGGTAGTGCCTCTGCCGTCGCTCCGCCAACGCCCGCCGCAGTTGTTCTCCCTACAAATGTAAATAAAGGGGCAATTTTTCCTGTGTCTCAGGAGGAGAAAAAGGAACAGCGGAAAGAAAGAAAAATGGGTACCTTGGCGAGGAGGAACTGCTCGATTTCGTTATTCTGATGGTTGATTTGTGCGGCGAGTTCGCTGGAGAAGAGAGAAGAACAGGAAGAAGAAGAGGCAGGGGAGGAGGAGAAGAGATTGAATTGCTTCGGGCTCCGGTGGTGTTGCTTGTCCTCAGAGGCGAGACCAAGACAGGTGGTAAGCACGGAAGGCTGGTGTATTTGGTGCTGAGGAGCAAGATTTACAAGTGCTGGAGAGCAGGGTTGTGCTTGCAGCGAGATGAGGCTAACAGGGTGATTCTGCTGCTGAGGCGGCGGCGCCAATGGAATGCCGGCAGCCTCCCTACTTCTCTTCTGCGCATTACCATTCGCTGCCAACCAACAAGCCCATCTCCATCTCAGACATCGAAGGAACAGATCGAAATCGACGAATCCAACAAAGACAAAAAGGAGGAACCTTTATCTCACCTCCGTCGGTCACGAGCACCGCCGACTGGCCGAGGAAGCCAGTCGCGACCTGCGGAGCAGACTCCATCTCTTTCCTCTCCTGCTCCCTTCTGCATCAATTCCACAAGCCATCAATCACCCCCTAAAAATCAGAACTTTACACCAAATCCGTAACAATCGACCGCATAATTCCATAAAGATTAGGACTTGGGCGAAGAATTCATCCGAGGAGAACGGAAAGGCACCTGAGCACAAAGTTGGATGGGTATTGGGCTTGAAGTGCCATTCGGTAGAACGAGGAGAAAGAAGAATCAGCGACAAGAACCAAGGAAAACTTCTCCTATCTCATTTCCAACGCTTCTCCGCATCAAACAGGAGGTGCCTCAAAGACAGAACGGCCTTCTTATGCTCCCCCCCTCCCCCACCCCCTCCCCCTCTCTCCCTCTCGCAAGCACTTCTCACGCACACATGTATATTATAGACAGAGGGAGAGGAGGAGGGGGAAAGATAATAGAGCTGGATGTGCTGGGCTTCTCTGGAACGAGGAGTTGCTAACCATAATTAACACTAATCCACTCTCCTTAATTGGATTCATTTGTGACTAATCCCTTCCATTCTTTTTTATTTTATTTCTCTTCCTTCCTTTTTCTTTTCTTGAATTGAGTTGATAGCTTTTGGTGGTTGTTGGTTGTCAATTGTTCGGACACTAATTCCTCCTCCTCCTCTTCCTTCTCTTCCTCCTCTTGGAGTCTTTTATCATTTGGTGCTGCTTATTTTGTGACTGACCTTCCTTTTCTTTTGCATCTGTTCTCTCTCTCTCTTTTTCTCTCTATCTTTTTCCTTGGCTTTGAAGCTTGGTTCAAACAAAATCAACAGCTTTAGCTTGTCCTCCTCCTTCCTTATCTTGGAACATAAAAATTGGTGGTGGGATTCACCTCTGCAACCTAACCTGGGTTGGTTTGCCAGATACTCCCCCCCCCCCTCCCTTCCTTTTTTTCTACCACTGACATGGTTACCAGATAGCCAAATTGACAAAGATGAGACATGTAGTATTATTATCCTATTCCTACATTGAATGGAAAGGATTTCTCAAGCTTTGTGAATTATGATATGTTTTGCAGATTTATTTTTTATGGTGCCCTTATTTTGGATTTTTTTTCAAAAAATAAGTAGCAGAAACATAATTCAATGTTGACACTTCAGGTTTCAAAAAAGAATTATTGTGAGATTTGGAACTCTCATTTTTGGTAAAATGGATCTAGAATAAATTTTATCTAAGAATTGTTTTCTCATTTATACTTTATTAGGTTAGATATGTAGCTTTGATACAAATCTCATATTAGAATTATTTTCCCATTTATACTTTTTTTAAGGCAGATATCAGAATATATACATATAAACATATGAAAATAATGCATATTTTTTCCATTTGTCTGAAATGACTATAATTCGGAAAAAAAATTCAGAAAAAAAGTTTTCTGAAGAAAAAAGTCATTTGATGCTTTTTTTAAAAAATAAAAATCTATTTAATTAGCTGTAGGTAAAGTAAAGTAGTTTCATAAATAGGATGCTTTGTTTCAATTGGAGAAGAAATAGAAGAAAAGTAGGTGCCTGATTTACTTATGATCTTCTTAGAATTTCAAATCATTGACATTAAATGCCTGTTCAAACCTTATGAGAAGTCAAATTATAGCATAAATGGATTGCTATTGTTTAGGAAGGTGTGTAAAAGATTATGTATTTGCAATTGATTTCAAGAAAAGAAAACTCTGCAGTGCTTCACATCCACATCAAAAGTATATGCTGAAGGGGGGATATCAGATACAGTCTCCACTGAAAATTTTATGTAGACAAAATTGTACTAATAATTGGTCCTTTATTTGAATTCAATGTTTTCTCCAGAAACTATCATCTGTTGAACATTTTCCCCTTTTTTAGAAAGGAAGAAGGAACATCTCATGCTTGACTTTATTTATGAAATGGTTCATCATAGTCAACAAAAGCATTGGTTGAATTTATAATGGCAAAACAATGTCAAATTTGACAGCCAAAAATCTAGAAAACCAGCAATATGTTTCCACTTTTTATTCTGCCTTTTACATCATATCCACCCCATTCCTTGTATAAGCAAGCCTTGCTTTAAATATTACCATTCAATCTTTTCTAAAATTTAACTTACAAAATTACATAATGGTGCTGAGCTACATATATTTGCGATGATTTATCAGGAAATATCTCAAATTTTAAGATTTTATTAGATAAACCTCCTTCTTTGAAATTTGTAAAATACTCTTAAAAATTAAGACAATTGTTAGATGTAAAATGACTCAAATTAATTTTGATCCATATGTCCATGTGACTTGGGCGATTTATCGAGAAAAACCTTAAACTTTGAACTATTTTTTTTTTAATTATGATATAGCATATATCTTTTTATAAATTTCTGATAATTGTTTGATGGTCAATAGTTAGTGAAATATATTAGTGTAATACGGTTCAAGATGAGTGTATGATAATAGAACATGTCTTCTGACATATCAATTTTCTTTGTTATTGTAAATCTTTCAAGTATTAAGGCATATGTATAATTCATATAAAAATCAAATACTAGTAAAATGGATGTAAATTTACCTAAAACAAGAAATAAACATGAAGACATGTTAGGATATATAAAAAAAGAGAGTAATATATCATTTTGAATTAAATTATGAAAAGATAGACAATTGGCATGAGAAGGGAGAAAAAGATACTAGAAAGAGAAGGCCAAAGGATGGAGATTCTTACTCACCATTAAGCATCTAATCCCTCCATTGAGGAGCGGTCCCTTTTGGTACATGTCACTACCAAAACTACACACACAGCAATTTGGCTTCCTTTTGTGAACTCAATAATTTAGCATATAAGAAAAGAAAGGGCATGGAATTCAAATTTTAGCTTCATGGAGATTTGATAGCTACATGGAAGAAGAATTTCTAATAAATTCTCCTTTGCTTGTATCTTACTTTTGTTGTTTGATGGAAGAGGTCGTCCTTGGTGACTTATTAATCTTTCAAAACAAAGGAATATATTACGAAACTTGATTTAATCACCCAAATTTTTTTTTTGTAGTGATATGATTCTATGATGGTATTCATATGTATCTTAAGATTTTGTTCAATGTCACTATGTCTACAAGCTTAAACTGCAAACAAAATAAATGTTATAATTTATATTTTGAATATCTTCCTCATATATATATATATATATATATATATATATATATATATATATATATATATATATATATATATATATATATATATATATATAGAGAGAGAGAGAGAGAGAGAGAGAGAGAGAGAGAGATTAATGGATGGAAAACCTTTGAATTCCATTTACACAGGCGAAGAGAATACTGCAGTGGAAGGTAATGTTTGAGTTGTGCTGATTACTAGTAAATTTTTGAAGTATTCCAATATTGATTTAAGGGTGTCTTTAATGGCAAGCATTTGTTTGTGTGATTGGATATTTCTCATTAATTACAAGGGTACATGGCCACCTAATATACTTATTGGTCAAGTAATTCACATGCATTACAATAAATGAATACACATATAATGGTCCAAAAGATTAAGAATAAGTCATAATATATTTTTTTTAAAAAAAGAAAGTGAGAGATTTTGATCCTTGTACCCCTTGAGGCACATAATTATGAACTCCCATTCTATTTGATATAGGAGTGACAACAATAGTAATAATAATGATGAAAGAAACCTTTGGTAAAAGGGGAAAATGAATTGAATGAGATCATTAGTGTCCTCTATTAGTTTTTAATAGTTTATTGAGACCGATGCTGTTCTATATCTTTGTAATCATTTTGTGTTAAGTAGTTAATATTTTTTCCTTTTTTTTATACTTTATTTATTCAAACCTTATAAGTCTTCAAAATAGTATAATGAACATAAACATCTGTTTTCTTTTTATGATATGGTATCTCTCGTTGGATTTATTATATGATGGTGATGCAAATCTAATAAGAGATTGAAAAGGTTCCCTCACTATTAAAAATGTCGATTCAAAACACTAGCTTTACAAATAGGTCAAATTACAAATGGAAACATGTATCTTATCAACTCAAGAGAAAAAAAAGGGACCAAACTCTGAAAGATTACCACCTCTTTGTTCATTGATAATTATATATTAGATGGTGGTAATTGAGTCAAAGCAGGAGCTTCCATGGCCACTTAAAGCCAAAGACAAGCTTGCTAAGAATACAGAGAGGTATGACATCGAGGTAATGTGTGGGGTTTGTTCTTTGTCGGCTTATCTTCCCAACAACATGTGTTGGTGGCAGTAGTGATCACATTTCACACCTCAAATATGAGTCCCCATTGCAACCATTTCCCATCTCACCACCATTATGTCAAGGGGTTGGCCAAGACTTGTAGTTGAGAGAAAGGTAAACATGGTGGGCCTCGGAGAATAAAAACATATGCCAACCTCATCATGACTAGTTGAATGGCTGTGCATTTTGATGGAAGGAACATATGTTTTGTGGAGAACTAATAATACTTTTATGTGACCATTGTTGTCATCTTTTATCAAAATTGGTATCTTCATTCTTGCCTATTATTATGTCATCTTGGTCAAAGAAATAATCAGGATTAGTCAGCATAAATTTGATGCTAAATTAAGGTGAGAGCATTCTCCCATCCAAAGTTTTCTTAGAGATCATCAAGCTTAAGAAACACCATTGTAAGGTTTGGAGCTTAACTATTCAAATAGGAGCTACTTCTTCCAACATCATTGGAAAGGCTGCCGATGGTCATAGTTCATGGTTGGAAGAAAAAGGTTTAGGGAGGGGGAGGGAAAAGGATTCCTACAGTGCCATTTTCTTTTCTTGATGTTGCAACTGTCACCTCTTGAATCAAAGCACTCACATGCACCACTGCCTGATTCAACCACTCACAGACTTTGGACATGAAGAAGAAAGAAGAGGATAGCTTTTAATACGTTTCCTTCCTCCACCACCATGTCACCTCCACTGCAGTACCCCATTGCATTGTCTGAAAGCTCTGCCCACCTTAGCCACCAGTATCATGTGACATTGCTGCACTTCATAGCAGAAACCTTCTTTGTGTAAAAAGAAGGAACCCACTATTCCTTGACAAAGCTTTGTTGATATTGTTATGCATTCAAGCATGCTTCTCACGATAAAAGAAGATGAGAGAGAACTGAGCAAGGTAGAAAAAGTTGTGTTGAGTGGTGTCAATGATATGCCACACAAGATTTCTCCAAGCTTGCACTCCCATCATAAAGCCAAACATTATTAAGAGGCACCCAAAGTCTTTCATCTCTTCTTAGTAGTACAGACAACCAAGGGGAGTTGGTTGTCAGGAATCCTTTTCTTTGCCACCACGCTGCTTCAAGCTGGGGTTGTCATCTCCCTCCCCCTTCTTAATGCTATCATGCTCTCCTCACCCACCATCTTGCACACATCCCCATTCCTCACTGACACCTTCTCCTGTTCTTCACCTAACTCTCTTTGCCACCATTACCTCTGAAAGTGAGACCCATGCATGAGAGATAGGGGGAGCATCTAATCCTTCCCCTCTTGGCTTCCTCATGTATGGTCTGATGCGTTGGAATCACAACAAGAAGCTTTGTTTCTTTCCCACATTTGAAGTGCTCTGTGGGGAGGTTTAACCTCCCCATCACATGTGGCTTCTTCTTTGCGAGTGGTGGGTTGGGAGTGAAGGGTTCATGTGGTTGTGAGGCCAGGCAATGAATAGAAACCCATAACACCCCTCTCTCTCTCTCGCTCTCTCTCTCTCTCTCAGTCTCTCTCTCTCATTCTCTCTCTCTCTCTCTCTCCACTTAAGATATTTGTTAGGGTCATTCAACCTTTTAAAAATGTGAAATATCTTTCAATGTGTTGCAAGAACTCATTTTGATTGCTTGTGTGGCAATCTGACCTAGAAAAGGGACATGCTTCATTTGTCTAAGCTGGTTGAACCACAGCTAAGAACCCAGAATCTTAGATTCGAGTGCAAAACATACATATCTCTGATAAGGAAAAGCATGATCCGATGCTTGGGATTTATCTAATCCTATTAAAAGATTAATCACATTCAAAAACAAAATCAAGATCTGCGATAATATTGATCTAGTGATAGTGTAGTATAATCACTCATCAGGAGTTGTCGATAATTTGAGGATTCTGATTAAGATTTTGAGATTGAATTCTATTTTTACCATTCATTCTTGAAAAAAATAGTTCTTTAATGATGAAAAATATTTTTATATATATATATAAATTATGTTGAAATCATAAAAGGGTTATTTGAGCACTATTAATATAAAAAAACATCTCTACCATCTTCCCCATCGGTAGGTTCTTACTGCTTTCCCGTGCTATTGTGGATATGGGGCTCCATGCTGTTTTGGCTGTAACCATCAACAAAAGAAGAGAAGGAATAGTAGAAGGAAAGGAGGAGGAGATCAACAAGAGCAAAGAAAAATAAAGAAAATGGAATAGGAGAAGCAAACAAATTTAAAACAAGAAAAAATAAATGAGGAGGGAATGGAGAATAAGAAGAAAAGAATTATCTAAGCCCACAAGTGCATCAGTGCATGTTAATCGACTAAGCTAGCAATGCAGCACTGGAATCATCTATAGAACAATTCAGTACTATACAGATTTCATTATAATATGTGGGGATATCGACATAGTCCTTGACAATGCCGAAGCCAATGCATGAACAACGTACTTTTCGAGTACTTGTACTGAAGAGTGGACGCATCTAAAGCTTGTCGACAAAGGGAAGATAAAGGAATTACTCTTAACTCCCAAGAGATACTGTTAGGGGTAGGAAAAGGCTTCCCAAAGATTAGATTTGATTATATACATAGCTACTGATAAGCCTTAACTTAATTTGCCTTGCAAAACATACTAATTAGACAAGATTTCGAAATTTCTAGCATGTAAAGAGAGAATTGACATGACTGTATGCGTAAAGGCCTTAGCTGTTTAATCATAACCTGTTTGAAGGTGGCAATTAAAAGAGAAAAGAAGAGTAGAATTAGAAGACCACCAAAACTCACATAAAGCTGCTACTCATTCCATGCAGCTCTCTTCTTTTATATATACATGGCATGTTGTTTCCATGTGGCAGAAGTTTAAGGTTTTGAAGATGCATGAAGGAGAAGCACTGGTCTTGATTGAGGAGTGAGTTTGTGCTGCTTAAATTACAAGGTTTAACTTCAGCCATCTTGTATTCTACCCAATTATTTCCTGTATGCTATTGAACATTTACCTATATATATATGTGTGTATATCTTGGACTTAATTAGTATCTGAAACATCCATGAACTCTATTTCCAAAGTTCCAGGTGACATACATTAATGCTCGAGGAGCCCTTGCTGAGATTTGCTCGGGCATGGATTAGTGCAAGTATGACTTACTTCGAGACAATACCTATTTAGGTTTTCATCACTCTCATGAACACTAACGTTGTTAATGTTTACAAACACCTAAAGCCATGCCATGACCGATGCTTCCAACCTCATTAAGGTTTTTGTTCCTTGTGTAATGCACTATGTGGCCAATGCTTATCTTCAAGACCAAGTCACAGTCAACAATTTAAAGGCGTTGCTCTTTCCACATCCTTCTACTTGGTGTGATTTAGACAATGAGGAACTCTCTCTTCTTGTCTTTTTCCCTTTACTTTCTTTCTTGATCTGAATCTCGTCAAGTTCGAAGACTTCCTGGTTGTATGTATTGGGATGGTTGTGAACTTGATCTCTTCCCACGTCATCACACAACATGCCTGCCCACATGTATCTTCTTTGTGCTACATAGAAAAACCTCCCACTACGTCCCAAGTCTCTCTCTAATTTGTCCCAACAAAAAACCGAGCACTCTCCTTTTCTTTCTGACATGTTGTTGATACCAAAACCAAAGAGTGTGACGAAGACTCTTATTGGTTGTGAATTTGAAAGTAAGCTAAGTGTAACAGCAATATACGCTTGATGTTCCTCATGAGTGTGCTTGGATTGGCATCTAATCACGTGGACAAAACATCGAGTTAGCTTGAGACCAAAGATAAGCTAGTATAACCATGCAAAAGGAAGAGACAATTCATGAGTTCATTTCTTTCCTCCACTTTTTGATCCATAAAATAAGGTAGTGTACATCATACAAATCTAGAGGAACTGCAATTTGAAGTTGGAGGAGCAGAAATCTTAAATGCGGAAAATGGCAGATAAGAAACGTTGGTGGGAGAACTTTGGCTGTTGCTTCTGTTGATCTAGCTTGAAACAAGTGCTAGATGAGTAATCTTCGAGATGGTAAGACTTATCTTGTTGTCTTTTACTTGATGCAATGCTGGAGCACTGAGGACTGTTGATGTACCTAATTTGGTGCTTTCATTTTACATGCTTTTCATCCAAAGCCACACAAGTTGGTACCGTGAAAGTGGTGTTGCAGATCTGATATGGGGTATGACAAGGAAACATTGAAATGCCAGTACATAAATTCCACATAATTGCTTCTAACAGTGTCATCTACTGTAGCAGATTCAGGAAGATTTGGCAACAAAAAGAGGTCATTTGATGATGCTATTTGTGTTGGCATCACCACTTTCCTCAGCCTCGGCTCAACTGTGTTGTTTTAAAGGAGCATAAGAACAGCATAGCATCATGGTTTCTTTTAGTGGGGATCTGATGATCTTATCCAACTTGTGATTTGACCTCTCCTGCATCCACTTCAGATGAAGACTTAGATTGGATGATTGATGGCAGTGCTTCAGGTCAAGCATTCCCACACATGTATTTTACTACTTACATAAAAACTAAAGATTTGGCTTTGTGAATATGGCAAGAAGACTGATATATAGAGACAATTTAACTCATAGGTCACTATCTATAGAAGTGGTGGACTGGAAAATAAGCCTCTTACATGCACTTGAGTTCTTTTGTGTTAAGTTTTGTTCTTGTGCCAAAAATTTAGAGAATTAAGCTTGATGATAAGTCAAGATCATGTACTTCTTGGGATGTAGAAGTCGATACTTTTACCTAAATAAATTTTCTCATGAATTTAAGGAAGGGAATGTTGTTGACAATTGGTCGGCCTTTTTATCTTGTGCCATCAAATCTTTTCATTTTTAGATTGGAGCATGACCTTCTGAACTTGATTTTTCTGGTTTGCTTGGATACGAACGATCGTGTGGATCAAAGTTTTCTTCTTCTTTTTTTTGTTGCTTTGGAAAAAGAAGAAATAGAGCTGGTCAAAAGGTGAGATGTTATCTCTTTGAAGGCCAAACCATTTAGGATTTTTCAAAAGGGTGGAGGAATCTACTACAAGTGTATGTGATCTTAGTGATCTTAGACCAATTCCTTTTTAGGTGGTTTCATGGTGGAAGGGGATGTGGAACAAGATGAATATGATATGTGAGGCCAACAAGATCTTAGACCAATTCCTTTTTAGGTGGTTTCATGGTGGAAGGGGATGTGGAACAAGATGAATATGATATGTGAGGCCAACAAAATCCTTCTCCTGAAAAGCTGATAAAGATTTTGATTGGGTAATTAATAATTCCAACATCTTAAGAAGATTATACCAGTTCAGGTTTGACATGTAAATTAAACTCAAGTGTATGGTCTCAGCCCAGATGAAGAACGAGTACTATGTAAATATTCTTAATTAAACACCATAAAAGAGAGACAAATACATCATGTTCTACTCTGATTCAATGATACAAATTTTGACTGTATGATCAATAATCCCAAAAGCTTAAACTATTAGAAATAGGCTCAATATATTTATAAGTTTTGATACGAGAGAAAAAAAAAACCCCTCAAGAATTCAAGTATTTATGCTAGAAAATGATAGTGCAAATTAAGCCGAGCACAAAGCACAACTATAGGCTTTGAAGTTTGAAGAGCAAAAAGAAGGTAACTTTGATGTCTCTTTAGTTCGTTCGATTATCGTAATCTTTCTTTCTGTACATTTGCAATCTAAATTGAACAAAAAAGAGAAAAAAAAAAAACAATTTTGCTTGGTACTGATTTTTAGGAGGAGATTTGCATGAAGCGACCTCAAAGTTTTTTATTATCATCAAATGTAAAAATAGCTCATGGCATGCAAACACGAGAGGATATTTTTATGATTCAAAGCAAGTTGCTTGATGATGGTATGGGAAGTTTAATCTTTTCTCATTATGATTCTATTTTTCTATGTCGATGATATGCTTCTAGCCTGTGAGATACAAGTAGACTTGACAAGTTGATGAAAGAATTGAATGCCTTGTTTGACATGATAGATTTAGAATCGACAAAATAATATTTTTTAGCGTGAAAATCAAATGTGATTGGGGCATGAAACATATCGAAAAGGTATTTGAAAGATTCAAAATTGAAAAACGGTAAATCAATATTCTTGGTTTAGCTCAAAATGGAAGAAAATGAGATTAAAAAGATTTTCTATTGTGAAGGAGTATAATATATGTACATACATACATACATACATACATACATACATACATACATACATACATATATATATATATATATATGTATGTATGTATGTATGTGTGTGTGTGTGTGTGTGTGTGTATACCTTAGCTAATCATTGAGATCATTAGAGAATTCCTCTCTTCAAACTTGATCATTAGGAGTAGACTAATCAAACTTGATTATTAATCAAACTTGATTATTACAGGTTTTAAATGAAGTAGAATATAATATGAGATGTAATTTGAATAATATTAGGAGTAGACCTAATAATATAGTTAAGGTGAATATAAAAATTCTAGGTATCTTAAATTAGTTATGTAATAAGGTGAAGAAATTGATAGAGATATTACTCATATAGTAAAATTTTAAGTATTAAAATGGATAGGTATTTCATGAGTTTTGCATGATCAATAGATACCATTCACATTAAAAAAACCATTCTATAGGAATGTTGTTAGACTTATCATTTTCCATGGATCTCATCATTAGATAATTAATAAATAATATATTTGTATCATTGAAATAAGAATATTGAGATGATTGTATAGAGTTATTAGGAAAAATAAAAAAAATCAATTATTACTATTATTAATAAGAGACATGAAACTATTACTATTATTAATACGAGAAAAAGGCATAGGTATAAGACTATAGTAAATCCTATAAATAAAAATTTAAATATTCTTAATTTAACTTAGAATATGATTATTTTATAAACTTTAATATCCATGTGCTAGACTTCAAATAATTTGAACGTTACGAGGCTCCTTTTATATTTTTAGATGAAACAAGCAATCAAAATTATAAAAAGAATAGGCATATTTATAAAGAAATGAGCCTCCACCAAAAAAAGGAAAAAAAAAGGACTTTAAGCAAGATGGATTTATATTATTGTGGAGTGTCAACATATACTTGTTGTTGATTGTTATCACCAGATTAAGAATGAATTCATAGAAGCAAAGCATTATGTCCACTACTAAAGAAGCAAGATGGATTTTCTTATACCCTTAGTCTCATTTATTAGTGAAATTAATATGGTGTCCCATGGCTTTTCCCTTTTAGAATTTTCACAAAAAATATTGATGCTTCTCCACTTGTTTAAGTGTTAAATTACACCCTATTGATTATTATTCTAGATTAAGTGGTGAAGAATAGAGACCTCCTTCGTAAAGGATATCGGTGCCTTCATTTCAACAAGTCTACCTCAATCAAAGAAATTGTGGTTGGAAGAGGTGGAAGAATCAAGCAATGAGAAGGCCAAGCACATGAAAACGATCCCACCAGCTTGCGAAATGGATTAAAATGGTGACATTGGTGAGTCACGAAGTCCAAATTATCTTTCGCATCGTAAGTACATCTCCTTTGACAACTACTATGGATTCCCTTTATGGGTGGCCATCACCATTTGGATCGTGAGGTAGCTTAGCTTTGATGTGCACGAGACCACCACTTTGATTGCTAGGGTGGCTTTGGTGTGCAAGAAAAAGGGAAAGGTAAAGAAGGAGCATCATCGTGAGAGTGAAAGCTACAAAGAGATGGAGTTGCTTGAGAACCATGGCAGGCTCACAGCAAAAAGCCTATGGATGTTGGAGGCCGTGAAAGCTTCGAAGTGACGATACGTGCGGTTCCTAATGGCTCTTTGACGGCCTTGACTTGTTTCACTTGGGATTTTTCCTTTTGTTGATGCTTGGAAGCTCTGCAAGCCTTCCATCAATTTTCAATCTCTGGAACTGATACAACTCATCCAACTCCTCAGGTTTTGACAAGTCTCCGTAAAGATACATCGTTGTTAACCAGAGAGGTTAATACGTTGGGTTGGATTCATATCAGCAGAAAGCTTAGTAGTGTGCTGCAGCCCACTCTCTTGCTAAGAGAACTTTGTATTATATGGAGGCTTCTATTGCCTCAAATCTCATCGAATCGACACAGTGGCGGTATGAATCGATACTCGGGTCTTCAAAGGGAGGGGTTTCACTAAATTCTATGTTTGAGGGAAACAATAGGATTGATTCCACTGTTTAATGTAATGGCTCAGTATCTATCGGATTTGGTGTTGTCTCACGCAGCATAAAAGAGGCCATGCAAACCGAAACTGAAGCCATTTCTGAAGGTTCTCACAGCACTATAAAGAAACAACTTCAACATGTACATACATATTTGCAATCAGACTCTATAAATCGGAAAATGGATGCCAATCCCAACATAATAATATAACAGTAAATACGGTGTATTATTCCAATTATGCTCATTCAAATAAGAAAGGACATATAATTAAGCAAAGGGAAAGGTCAAAGGATCCGACCCGAACCAAAAATAAGGCCCAATACGGAGCCTCTTGATGCCAAAATGCTTGGGGAGCGGACAAACCCACAGACGTCAGAGGTACGATGAGCCCCTCCTTCCCCTTCTCGTCGCCCTCCTCCATCAAGAGTCCCCCATCCTCCACGCCGCCTGCACGGCCGCTGCCCCCGCCGACTACTACGACCTCTGCGTGCAGTCGATGGAGCAGGACGCGATGAGCCTCTGCCAACCTGACGCTGGTCGACGTCGCCCGCACTCTATGTCTCGTGAGCACATGGGTGAAATAAATACCTAAGTATAGTGCTTATGGTATAGTGATTAAATGTAGACCATTTAGTCTTTGTCTTACATTGTCTTATGGTAATTAAATGTAGTCTTATGTAAATACATAATAAGTACCAAAAATCTCTTTGTAGAGATTTATTTTTTGTTGATTAATTGCTGTTGAGATTATAGTAGTTTGCTTTTAGTATCTATGCAGAGAAGTTAATTATAAAGCAGTAAGGTTTAGCCGAAAATGGAGAGAATTTTTTATGTCCATGAGGAGCATTGGGAAGATATACATCAATTGAATATGGTCATCATGAAAATATGAATCTCTTATTTTATCAAACATTGCCACCAATTCATGTATTTAATAGTGATCATAAATAATCAACCATGTTCAAAGACATTAATTATTGCAGCTCATTTTGCAACGTTATGATTGACTCAACGCTAATTAGGTTATGAAATATTACTGGGTGGAGTCCGGTAGAAGGTGAATGCTAACATATAGCATCTCTAGCTGACAAAGTAGTACTCCTCACAGTCGATGAACTCACTCAATTCATCCAACTCCAGCGGCAGGTGGTGGCGGTGTGCATCCACCGAAGACCCACCTCGGAAGAGCTCCTCGTGATCAGCAAAGCCATAGCCTTCGGCTTCAAACTCATTTACAGTCGCATTCCAGTTTAACGTGAAGTCAAATGGCTGCCCGACGTTGAGCTCCGATCCATCAGCCGTCAAGTGCAGCACTGGGAGCGCATCAGATGCAAGCGCCGGTGATGGGCTGGCGACGCCGGAAGAGCTCTCCAGTTTCTGGTTCATCTTGGCATTAAGATCCTGAATGGTGAGGGATCTCTTGCTCAAGTGGGTATTCCAGTGGTTCTTTATCTCGTTATCTGTTCGCCCTGGTAGTCTTCCAGCAATTAGCGCCCATCTGCGTACAACAGTGAAACAGCAGCTTTCTATCATACATACATCCTCCATAGGTCATCAAAAGACTTGGAGGTCTCGTTTGCTCATGCCGTAATGGCTGCTGCCATATTGTGTCATGCTGTTTCACGGAAGATGCGACACCCAATTAACTTCTTACACGTCGCAATGATAATTTTTCTGTCTTCCATTTCATCTCTCCAGTTTACCTATTATGAGCCTCAACACTACATTCACTGTTTAATCCATATATTTTGGAGCTTTTAGTAAGATGGAGACAAATTTTCATTTACTAGGATTTCCAATCCATTTCCTACTATGCTTTGTCATTTCTAATTCTTTACGTAAGCACACACTCCCACACTGTTTATGTATCAAAGTTATCACTGTGTTTAGCAACCTGAGAAGGGACAAAGAATGTCGAGTGACTTAGCATGAATGATTTATAAATATGAATGCTGCTTCTTTTTCATTTTCCCCAAAGAAAAGTCAGAACACATAAAAGGAATAAACAACAATGTGTCTTTGGGGTATAATGCCATAGCAGTGGAGCAAGTAATCTAGTGATGAAGCATAGGAAAGACGTGTAATAGGAGTGGATGCAGTGATATTACCTGTTGCCGAGTAGGTTGTGCAATCTAATTATGAGGTCCTCTTCCTCTTCAGACATGTTGCCTCTCTTGATTCCTGGCCTTAGATAGTTCAGCCATCTTAGTCTACAACTCTTTCCGCACCTATCTAACCCTAATAACCAGATCAGAAAACATATCATAACACAAGTCATCCAATATCTAAACTCACTTTTTATTAGTGTCACCAAAATTGATTAAATGCTCATGTTTAGAATTCACATGTAATCATGAAAACAATAAGTTTAATTAATATTAGTCGACCAAAAAGATTGACCTCTAATAACGAAGAAAAGAAATAAGTCATGCATGCAGTGATAGTTGTCTTTTGCCTTCAAAAAAAAATCTGTAAAATTCTTTTGTTCACAATGATTCGAGCTTCACATAGCTCTCTCGGTGAAGCTCTTAACAGCCACAGCATATCTGATTTCTGATCTTTTCTTCCCAGTGAAATCGAAACAAGAACACCCATGAGTAGCATTGTTTTTATCAGTAGCAGATCAAGAGCAAGTTTGCTGATCTTCTACGTTGAAGAAGTAACAGTAAAAGAGTGGAAAGGAGGAGAAGTGATGGGTGTCCGTGATATGGAGAATGAGGACAGGATTAGATTTTGTTGTAGCTAGAGAACTTTCTTTTCTGGAAGTCATGTGTTCCTGGGCACAAAAACTTAGAACCATTCAAAGCCACAGCAGCGGCAGCGGTAAATTGAATGCTCGAGAAAACCATCTTTTTCCTGAGGTAAAGTTGGTACGGGCTCATGCATGTCATGATGTGATCTTGGAGTGAGAAGAAAAGGTGACGGGAACAGACCAGCTTTGGCCGCTAGGGTTCTCCACTTCTTGTCACCATGGGCAGTCACGTACTCCACCAGCTTCCGGTCCTCCTCAGCACTCCATGCGCCTCTCTTCCACGCCATGACACTCTTCTTCTTCTTCCCCTCGTTCTCCCTCTTCTTCACCATCTCTATTCTTTCCTTTCTTCCCACGTCTCTTACGATGCGGCACATCCCACCATAAATAGACACCAATAACTCCATCGCCAGTGCCTGCTGTCGGGGTCCTCGATAGGAATGAATCGAGAGCTATAAGACGTACAATCTAGTATAGAAATCTATAACATCACTCCTCCATGCAAATCATTTGATGAGATTTAGTTATCCATCCTATCAAAGAGCTGTATCTGCAACTGGCGTTCACATAAACCTGATCGATGCATGCATGCCGTTGCTTCCTAGATGAGTGAGATGGATTCTTTTGGGTTTCGAATCATGCGCCTCATATAAGTATTGATAATTAGCAAATCAAAGCCCTCCATCTCTGTACTCGACCATTTATTCTCCCCCCAGTCGGATCATTACTCGAACTGGCGCCCGCTCTGACGTCAACTTGTAGCCCCCTGCCATTGCCGTACACATGCCAGCCATCGAATCGTCCTTGCTTGCATTTTCTATCCCTTTCTTTCTCGTTTCCTCTCTATCCTTCTTTCGTCTCTTATCACAGAAGCCATTTGAATCCAAATTCCCGATCTCGAGTCTTAGCTTCCTCCTGTAAGTGAAGATTGGGAGCAGTCATGACGAAGAATCGAGTTACCGACAGCTACAAGATCATAATTAAGTGCGATCTTTGAAGTTATGCTTAGTTTTTTGCTGATCCAATTCAATATTACTAAACATATAGCTTACTCGCTATTTGATTCATTACTAGCCATCAATACTATCATTCTTTTCTACAGTAGGTATCCTTACTTCATTTCCATTATTTCTAGCATTTTAACGACCAAATAAAATAATTCTTGATGTTTATTTTCTCTAACCTATTTCTTCTGATTGATATTGAGTAGATTATAATATTCTTTATATATATATAGAATTAGTTGGCTATGTTATTTAATGGGCTCTAAGCCAGAAAGTTATTCGATTAAGTCTTGAAGAGTTTTGAATCCAATTAAGTCTCTCGTCCATCTCTTTTTGACAAAAAGGAGTTCTAACACTACTTTAATTGCAAGTTTAATGGTTATTTCATCCTTATTATTTGTTTGTATATTACAATGCAAATATATACTTCTATACTACAATGCAAATCTTGATTGAATTAAAAATTATTTTCCTCGATTTTAAATCCACTATAGAATTTTTTTTAAATAATTAAAAAAATTACATCATAATGCAAAACACTCGTACGTAAACTTGAACTTGAGATATTAATAGTGTAATAATACACTAATCACAAAAATGTCTAAAGCAAGATAAGATAGGTATTCTCTTAAGGCATAAATTGTCGCCCGAGTTCATGAAAGGATCTTTGAGGGAATTTGTGAACGGAATGATAGTTAATTTCAACAATATTTTGTATCAAGACAACATAAAATGTCAAGTTGAACCAAATTGAAATTTGGTTTTTGCAACTAAAAAAGAAATTTCGATGATTCAAATTGATTAAATATCACAAGAAAGATGAAATTGATGGTAATTTAGTTATTTTAATTAAATAGCACAATAATTAATTGACAACAATAATATGTCATAACCAAAATTTGATACTCTAATAAAAATTATTAAAATATATGTAACTCATATGGTAATTTAGTTATTTTTTATTCAAAAGTTTTTGGGTTCAATTATAATGCCGATCCATTCAAGTTATTTTCTTATTATTATAGACTAATCTCTATCATAAAATTAATATATATAGTTTTTTATTAGTATATCAATATCTATTTCAAGCATATTTAAAAAAATATCATTTTACCCATATCGACCACTATCGTCCTCATCGATCATCCCCTTCGTCCTAAATAGCCGCTCGCAATCTTTGTCATCGTCGCCTATAAACCTATCTCCTCTCCTAGTTGTCAGTCACAAAAGAAGAAGGAAGAGGATGCACTATCAATTACGAGTAAGGAAAAAGAGGAGGCGGTCGTGTGCCCTCGCTGTTGGTTGGGGTGGGGCCTTTATCGTCACCCGCAAGCCCTCCTCACGTCATCGATCACGAGGGAGGAAGGAGAAGGAGGCGACCCACGTGCTATCATCATCGACTGTATGGGAGGAAGGAGGAGGGGATCACATGCTTTCACTATTATCTCCTTATGTAGTAGCTGGATCGATAGGATTAGTAAGGGTAGAGGTGACGATAGAAGCAAAATAATCTTTTCACCTAGTCTTCCGTGTTGTTTCGAAAAATTTCAAGACAAAGACACTCTATGAAAAAATTTAAAAATAAAAAACTTTTTTCAAAAATTCACCATATTTTTAATTTTAAAATATTAAACATATGATTTGATCAATTAACGTTTCAATTCAACCAATAATTTGATGATTGAGACTCAATCGGGTTGATGTTCGATTCGTTTTTGATGATTATGGCCATAATACCAGCAATGACTGTCAATCGATCTCTCTAATAACTTATACTTATAGTTAATTATGTTTTACGACGATGACTTCACAATCGAGATTAGAACTTCCGATGTGCATCATAACACACAGTGATGGAATAACTTCTTCCTCGAGTCTCATCTAACGCGACCCCTCCATGTCTGCCCTTTTCTTCCATCTCTGAACCCATACCCTTACCACGAACTCTTCTAGACCCGTCACCTAATAACATAAGATGTGATCGTGGAGTACTGTAACTCCCTTTTCCTTATTTTAGGTCCACAATTCCGCGAGAGAAAGCATCGCTTCAGCGCGCCCAAAGGTACCACCTGCGACCCATCTTTTCTTCTTGTGAGAGATCGGCTCTTGATTCCTTCCCCTCTCCTAATTCTTTCCTTTTGTGTGGATTCTTTTGCGTGATCGGTTTCGGGGGGTTGTTCTTTCGTCGCATCTCAACGCTTGAAATCGGAGTTGCGTTCTTGATTTGGGCATATTATTTTTAGGGTTTTGGAGCAGCAATCGTGCGAACCGTTATAGTTACTTGGTGATATCAATATTGTGTGATTCTTTTTTGGCGCACGATTCGATTGATCGGAGGTGGTGATTTCTTTTTCTAGGTTAGTTTAATTTACGGACTGCCTGATCTTTTCTGCACAAATGAAACATGATTCTGATTGTTGATTCTAACCTTGTCGAACGAATGCAGTTCTTTTGTCTTCTTGGCTTGAGATTTTTGTTATGTGATCCTTTCCTTTTCGTTCAAATAGCGTGTAAGAAAAGTTATGTTCTCTTAGTCTATTCACATCCTACTGTCTGTAGCTTTGTGATGAAATAGTTTATATGACTTGAACAGTTTGATTATATGAACATACTAACTGTTACAATTCCATTTAAACTATATTTGCATGTTGGCTATAACTTTGGTTCTTACACCATAATTATCCATAAAGGAACTGATAAAACAAACAAAAATTGAAAAAAAATGTTTTGTTTATTGTTGGATAAAGGATATGCTTACTTATGCATTGATCTTATGTAGCCAGCTGCTATTAGGCTTGCATTGTACTTTCCAAGTTTAAGCTTTGTTGTTTTATCCAAAAAGGATAAGTTTCTGTGGAAAAAAATGTTTGAGATTCAGAATTTTGGAAATATTGTCATAGACTAAAGATCTTGACTGGAACCAAAGATTGGTCACAGATCTCAGAAAGAAAATTCTCACTCATGCAACATCTTATATTTCTTTTGTGTCATTGAAAAAGTGATTTCTTAATCTCATGTGTTTAGTTGGCATAACCGTAGGTCCAAGTGCCCGAAAACAAGCTTTATAAGTATCCTTATAGAACATTCTCGCAATAATTAGAAATCAGTCATCATATTTGAGTAGTCAAGATACCACATAAAAACATATGTTGTGTATGCAGCTGCATGTTAAAATATACGGAATAACATACATTAATTACAAAAAAAAATGTACAATCGACTTTAAGTAATTAATAGGTAGATATATGCTACAAACGAAGAAATGTAGATTAATATTTATACTCATTTAAAACATGTTTGATTGACAATAAGAGTTAGCTTTTAGTTCTTAGTTATTAATATTTATACTCATTTATTTAGATGACAATGAGAATTCGCTATAGGTGTTAGTGATCAATGTTAGATCATCATAACATGTACCATGCTACTAAAATGGTAACAATTATATAAATAAAATGGTAATAATGAGGAATCATGAATCATTTTCTTAACCCTGTTTACATGCTTTTGTAGGCTGCATGTGCAACTGTATGCCAATTACATGTTTAAATTTAAGAAATGCACT
>NW_027021249.1:0-29481 GCF_036884655.1 Musa acuminata AAA Group | reverse complement strand
AAACCATGCAACTTTTATAGCCTTTCTTGGATAACTTGTTGGTGTTACTTCAAGTAGTATTAATAAATGTGTTAAACATTCAGCCAAAATACTATGCAACTTGAGGAGAAAGAGAGAAAGGAGAAAGAACGTCGAAATGAGATTATTTCTGAAGCTGAAGAATACAAGCGTGCTTTTTATGAGAAGAGGAAGTTGAACTGTGAAACAAACAAGACACAGAACAGAGAAAGAGAAAAGGTTAAAATACTTTTTCTTGCCCCTCATGATCCTTCTTTTTACTTGATTGAAAATTTGCTATATTATGATCTGAATTCTTCATCTAAACCGTAATCTTTTGTTTGTGACCAGCTATATTTGGCCAACCAGGAAAAGTTCCACGCAAATGCAGATAAACAGTATTGGAAAGCAATTGCGGAGCTTGTCCCTCATGAGATAGCCAACATCGAAAAGAGGAGAGGAAAAAAAGAGCAGGATAAGAAGCCTTCAATCACTGTGATCCAGGGTCCTAAACCTGGGAAGCCCACTGATCTTTCCAGGATGCGCCAGCTATTGGTGAAGCTGAAGCATACTCCCCCACCGCACATGAAGCCACCACCACCACCTGCACCGGAACCAGCCAAGGATGTCAAAGATGGTGCTGCTGCTGCTGCTGCGGCTAAACAAACCTCATCACCAGCCAAGGATGCCAACGACGGTGCTGCTGCTGCAGGAAAACAACCCTCATCACCGGCTAAGGATGCCAAAGCTAATGGAACCACTGCCTCACCAAAGGAAGAGAGCCCCAAGTTAGAAGAGCAAGCAGACAAAGCGCCAGCACCGACCCCCGATGCTTGAATCCATAAAATTGCATTGACTTAACCTATCTGGCTAGAACTGTTGATTTCATCCTCTAGAATAAGGTGTCAACGTTCAATCTGGTTCAATCTGCTCTTAATTCTTCCAGTTGATGGACCCTCATGTTATGATTGGGTCATTGAAATTTGCTTAGCAGCATAAGAACATTATATCTTTTTATTTTACTTAACGGGTTGTAATATTTTTTTATCCGTTGGACATCTTGGGGCTGACGGGATGCTTGAACTTTTGATTATTAGTTCTTGTGCCTCAAATTGATGGGCATGAACTTTTAATTTTTTTGTTGATGGACATGCTCTGTGGCTTTTTGGTTCTATTAGCCGCACTGTTTTATATGACAAAGGATAGTCTCCTGTACGAGTCGATCATCTTATGATCACGTTCAGATAAAGATTCTTAAGGTTAAAAGGTTTTTTGCTACCTTGTGCAGGTTAACCTTTTGGTTCTAAAAGAGATCAAATTTGGCGAACAAGACTGGAACTGGATCTGCATACTTGAAGAGACCGCGAATGGCATTTATTTGGCCGCTGCATCTGGCTCCTTGCCTGTTCCTCATTCAATGGCTTTATGGTTTCAACGAACAGAGTTAAAAGCACTAGGACAAAACATTTGCCCCACAGTATTAACTCGGAGAGATAATGCAGACCCCTATGCACTTAATTACAGAAGATTTTTAACTCGAGCAATGACAGGTCCGTTTGGGTGGACTCGGAACGGCTGGATGGGCACGTAATCTCAGCCGTTCGTTGCCACCGAGTGGCAGCGGATCGAATGAGCTCGCTGTTGTTGTCCTTTCACAGTGCACTTCGGATACGAACTGTTCCCGACGTACAATACTCTCTTCGCCAGCACACCGCATGAGCATACGATTAATCCCATCTAATGTCCTTTTTTTCCGCCCTCAAAGTTCCATACGTAACCATCCCAAATAATATATTTTCTATTTTCGAATTTTCCCTTCCACGGCGACAGCCAGGTAATCCCGCTCTCCAGGCTCCGGAAGAAGATAAAGAAGATAGCGGAGGGGCAGTGGTGTTTGATTTCAGTGGCAAACAACGTCCAATCTCCTCGTCTTCGATCGCAGCTCCTTAGGCGCTTCTTCGCGGACATGAACGGCGCAGATAAACTATTCGAGGTAATGTCTACGTTGCCTCTTCCATCTCCGTTAACAAATATGTCGTTACTGTGAAACCCTGAATACTTTCATCGATTTTGGATACTTTAAATACTTTGATCCTTGTTGATCGAACAACTGCGCACATATAGTTGATATTCCTGCAGTGATATCACCTATCATGATCAATGCAGCTTGTGTCCATCACTGTGCTGCAGCCCACATTCTTCCATAAAAAGCAGTTTTTGGAAGGCAGAAGCTTGATTACAACATTTGTTTTGGGGACTGGGTCCTTGATACGGCTGATATTTCTTATATGTACCGTTGTTGATATTGCTGGTAGGGCCCTAGGGAAGTTGAGATGTTTTAGTGTAATGCCTAGAAGTTCCTCCATTGATTCCACAGAAGGCTTCGTGTTTCAGGTGGAATTGTGGATATACCTTGTAGGTTTATCAATTATATATCTTAAAACATGTGTCTTCAGGTGGAATAATATCAATAACAAGAACATATAAAATGTTCTAGCTGCTATTTGGATTAATATGATCGTTTGAGTTAATTATTGTACTGCTAGTGTGAGGTTAGCAAGTTCTTCTGTTTTTTTATCATTTAAAAGTGCATTTAGTGAAGATCTTGATGTAATTATAATTCTCAACATTCGAATTTGATATAATTCTACGGTTGCTTGCAGGATGTGAACAACATCATTTTGAAAATGAAACTTATTGAATAGTCTATTGTCTATGATGACATGCTTTTTTCTGTATGGCCTCATAACTCCTCTGCTAGAAGAAACTCTTTATTATGAATTCCTGCTTTCATCTCCTGCCTCCACAATGAAGTGGTGCAAGGTGTTATTATTAGTTTGTCTATTTTCGGCAAAGGACACTTTTCTGGCGAGGATTTTTTGCAACTCTTTCTTGTTGGATATTTTATTGGTTCTGCATATTGTTGATTCCTTGCTTAGCCATCCATTCTATGTCTAATGCAATGATATTATTAATCACTATTGTGTCTTAATCCAAAGGATGTATGTTAAAGCGGTTTTTATTCCATGCCATGTTCACTTTTTTTCTGGTTCCTGAAAGATTGTCATAACTTATGGTGTGAGTCATGATGAATGTCTTGCTCAACAAAGTCAAAGTTGTTTTTCACAGAATTCATATCAAAATTAGCCACCTTTAGTAATCCTGCTGTCTTTATTTTGTAAAGGATTTACTCTTCTATTATCCTAGTTCTTCAATAGGAAGTCAGAAACATCTTTTTTCCTTTTGCTTTTGATGTTTTAAATGAGCTATATTTTGCTGATAAGTAGCTAAAAGGCAACTAGTAATTCCAATGAAGAATCTAACTATATGTATTTCATAATTTAAATGTGCTCTTACTATCAACTCAAGGAGAACCAAGATTCTAACTTCACTAATTGCATATGGAGTTTTTTTTTTCCTAGTTATTGAGGTGCTCTCAAAACTGCATCTTTGCCATTCCTGTCAGATAGGGTTTTTTACTGATGTATGTTCATTTGAGAGAGGAATAATCTTATCACTAACAAAAGAGAAAGTAATCAGTTCATCGCCATTCCTATCAGATAAAGTTTTACTGATGTGTGTTCATTTGAGGGAGGAATAATCTTATCACTAACTAAAGAGAATGGAACACTGGTTGAGATTGGATTTGTTCATAAGAGTAGGTATTCTCCAATTAGATCAATCCAAGTATTTCTCCCCTTATCCTTCAACATCTGCAAGGACTGGGAGAGTCCTTGGGGGCTTGTTTGTAGTTATATCATTATCTTTTTCCTTGTTTAATCAGCTGTTTCCTAGGGAGTCTTGATTACAGTGAAAATGATTCTCTGCCAGACTGCTAAAAAGAATAGTCCAAAGTGTTTGGCAGAAAGAGAAACCTACTCATAAAGTGGAGAAGGAAGGAATCTTTATGACTTAGAATAAAGAACAACTATCATGGGTCAAGGAGAGTTTAGAACAGTCGTGTTACATTAGATTATACATTGTTAGTGGTACAAACTGCCCACAGTCTTCTCACAGGATGACAACCACAGCCCTGCTGGTTTCTGCTTCATGATGATGAAAGCAAGCCAAATTTGGTAATACCAAAAATGTAGTTGGAGTCTAAATTGAATCCATTTTTTGCCCACCAAATATGAAAATTGTTTGACCTCAGAAAAATTCTTGAATTCGGATATGATCCAAGTTTGAAATCTGATACAATGTGCTGGCCGACCCTGGATTTGTTTAGAATCATCCCTACTCTACATCTCACTTGGATGGATTCGCGGAATCTGTACGCATCCATCTTGCTTTCATGTGCCTGATACTGACTCAGTGCCCACGACATTGTCACAGGATGCAGTGACAGCCACTGGCCTACTGACTTGTGGTCCATTCTGCATGCTTTCAGCCAAAGCTGCCTTCCCATCATTCCATTTCTTCTTCTTTCTCCGCCTTGATCATTCTCTAATCTCATCTCTGTCCATAGCAAAACAAAGAACCTTTTCATTCTTATCTGGACATCATGACACTTCCAGCATATGTTAGTGTCTCAAAACTCTGATTCCATGCTTCTAATGCTCTCTCTCTCTCTCTCTCTCCTTCCTTCCCTTGGATTCTTGAACTGCAAAGAACGTGGCTTTACACCCTGTTCTCGTCTGATATCCAACGCAATCGCTGCTGTCTTTTCGAAGTCCAGGAATCGTGCGAATCATGATCATCACAGCGGTACAACATGGCACGCACCCACCGTTAGATAGAGAGAGAGAGAGAGAGAGAGCTCCAAGGATGGAACTCTATTAAAGTAGTGGAAGGGGCTGAACTGATCCATCCATTCATTCACCTTTTCTGTGAGCAGGCACCATGGCAGGCTTCGAGGAGCAGGTGAAGGAGCGGGCCAAGGAGCTGAAGCAGCTGATGAAGAAAGGGATGAAGGCGGTAGGGGAGACCTGCAAGAAGACCTGGCACAAGGTTCGCCACATCAGGGGCTGACACCTCACTGCTGCTGCTTCCTCCTATTCCTTCCTCCATGTAGATCTGCATCTTCTCTTCCGGTTTCCATTGCTGTCTTGTTCATATAGGTTTGCTATGGCTTGATGTGTTCCATTTCTTTTGGTGCGTGTTCCTTATTTTTCTTGGAATCTAGGAGTTTAGATGTATGAAGTTGATGGGTGCTATGTAGATCTGCTCTGAGTTGCTATTATACTGAGATATTCTTTGTTGTGTGACATGAAATGGTTGTTCCTCTTGGTGCTTCTCTGCTTCCATCTGGCTGAGAGATTCATGGGATTGTGAGATTGGATCATTTGTAATGGGTGCCACCACATGCTCAACTTTTCCATCAAGCTTCCCCCAACTTCTTCTTGAAGAATAACCTCGTGCAATCCATATGATGAAGATGCATATAAACCTCAGGAGCTTTTATTTTCCTTATTATTTTTGTTTGGATCATAGTTCCTGATCTGCAACTTAGACCCGACGCTTCCCAAAAATCATGTGGGATTAGTATGCCAACTGAAATCTAGTGGACGCCCGACGAGAGCCTCATTAGTTTGAACTTCTACAAATCAAGTTGTCAGATAAATCATCATCGTCATCGGCCTCTAAAACATCTGCTTCCAACGACAAAAAATCTTTATTCTGCTAAATCAAAAGGCCAATCGGATAGATCCATCAAATTTAGTTCCAACTAACGTTCCTGTTTGACGGCTTGGTTTATATAATATTTCCAAACCGTATCTAATAATCCGATTGTTTTCATCTTGCGACGTGTCGTTATCAAGTCTTAGTCAATGATGCTTGTAGGATCCAATCTTGTGTACTTCGACAAAGCCACCAAAAAAAAAAACTCGTCGATTAACTATATATATATATATATATATATATATATATATATATATATATATATATATATATATATATATATATATATATATATATATGGACAGGATTAGCGGTTGCCAAAGTCACGAGATATAAATCTAGTGGACAAAACAATCAGATGAAAAAGACAAAATAAATACAAACGATTTAACGTCATTTGAATTATGATATAAATATTACTCTTACGTCCATTGGGAATGAAAAAGTTCCAATAAGATTACAACAAAAACAGAGCAACAAAAAATTTCAAAATTGGCCCTATTGACCAAAAGTTAGCCAATGTTGACTAGTGTTGATCATAGTCAACCAGTCAACTTCCTCTTCTTCCTCTTCTTTGCGGTTGCTGCCACCAGCACAGTCGTCGGCCGGCTACAGAGATCGACGAATGTAGGTCACGCAAGAGAAGAAGCTTCGACCGGAGTAGTGGGAAATCTCACGTCCAACTCTTTGCTGCTTTCTGACGTCTTCCTCACATCGCCTGTTGTTCCCCAAAGCTCCATTTATAGGAGCAAGGGAAGTCTTGCCAACAGAGAGATGGTGGTGGGCGTTACGCTCGCGAGTGGAGGAAGAAATATGGGTTGTGTGGCTCCTTGTCTCCATTGTCCGTTCCTCATTGACCTTGCATTACACCCGCGAGAGTCGAAGAGCCGGTCGCGGTAAGAAACAGTCGCGGGAGGTAGCGTGGGTGCCGGTCGCAGGCGGCTGTGCGTGAGCGGTCGGCGCGGGCGGCGGTGAGGACCGCAGGTGACAGAGGCGAGGGCCGCAGGTGATGCTGGTGAGGACGCCGGCGGCGGCCCGAGCGCAGGCGCCCGGCAGCGGTGGGGGCCGCGCGGTGATCATTGAAATGGTATCTCTGTTTGCGGAGGTAAGATGGTATGTACATATCTTAGGCTTTGATAAGTCAATATCTTTAAAGTTGATTGATACAATATGTGTTTTCTTTGGCATTATACAAAATTTATATGGATTATTCCCCCGTATGTTCTAATTTAATGCGCACTAATACAGGAAAAAGATTGGACCTATGCTGATCCATGTCCCAAAATATGACAACCGATGAACGGGATGCCCAAACAGATCGAATTCATATCACATGCGTGGTGGGTGTTTGATTGGGCGCACAACCAAATCCGCGAAAGAAGCCCAAACCAAACCAAATCACAACCCAGCGACACGATCAATCCTGGTTCCAATTCGAGACATTGTCACGGACTTAGCTGGTTTTGCCTAAGTCGTGCAGCACCCTTGCGTGTCCGTCTGCAAATGTCAGCCTCCCCGAAGCCTCCCATATCCCTTATGACCCACAAAAGAGAGAACGGGTTAGAGAAAACGTCTCAATCGGGATCCACAAGCAAACATTTCCGAAAACACTTCATAGACAATGCAAATTACAAACAGACTTTACAAGCTCTGAACAGTTGCACAACAAAGGGTAAAATAATCCATTACGGACCGAAAATCTCTCACACGTGTCCACATGACACAACCTTTATTTACAAGCCTAAAGCGGCCATCAACCTAACTAAAATGAGACTATTAAGCCTTCGACCGTCTCTCTATATGCTGTACAAAACATGAACATACCAAAAAATACGAACATACATAAGCATTATATCAAACATCCTGTTTAGAAGTTTGTTCGTGACAACATGTTGACTATCAAATCTTGATTTGTTGACTCAGGGTCAACCTTTCTAATTGTCTCTTTCCTAACCTCACCATCTCGCTTTCTCGACTCATTACTTCCAGGACAAGTATAGTCCCCGTACATACAATCACGACAGAGCGCCAAAAGTGTTATTGTCGAGGGCTACCACCTTCACACTCTCATGCTTTTGTCATTTCAATTTTGATATTATATGTATGACTAACAGCATATAGTTTAAGTTTAAAATATATATAAAAACCTAAAATATTTTTAGTATTTCATAATTATTATACATTTTCTACTGTATTAAGATTATTTAATTAATTTTAAATCATAATGATATATATATATATATATATATTTGTGTGTGTGTTTTATTTCAATTTAGAGGGATATGTACACAAACCATTTAATATTCGTTGGTATAATGGTAGCACATTTAATTTTGTTCTCCCCGAGTAGCGAATCAAATAAAACCCTTAATAAATACCCCCATTCATTCACTCCCTCCGCTCTCCCCTACGTTCGCTCCCCTCCCTCTCGACTTCGCATCGGTCCTAACCCTTCTCCGCCGGACAGCATCAAGTAAGATTTTCGTCTCCAATCCTTAATCTCGCCTTTCGTTTCAACTCCATCATCGGTGTCTGGATCGCCCGAATCGAGAGCCCGTCATGGTTTTGTCTATCTCCATCTCCTCCGTAATCATCGATGTTGGAATGATGGCCATTTTTTTGGCGTAGGTAGATTTTGGGGGGTTTAGATGGAGTTCTTGGTATCGTAGCATAAGTGCGGTCCTGGATTGCTTTCTTGGTGTCGTAGCATTAGCGCGGTCCCGGATTGCTTTCTTGTTCTTTGTGGCTAGTTAATTTGTTCCTCGACGAGGTTGATAATTGCAACGAGCGGTGAATAATGTATGGAGAATGAATATACAATTAATCACCGAGTTGGGCTATTACTACTTTTTTCATTAATACTAATCCAGTTAGAGTTGTGTATCTCTGCTTGTCCAGTTGAGTAGAAACTCATTTTTTCCTTTGTTAGGGAGAAAAAAAAAGAGAGAAAATGATCTATGCACATAGATCTTATTTTTCTACCTGGGTTTTTATGGGAATTAGGTGATGCTGGTTTGTTGTTTTTATGTCTTGACAATCGCACGGGTAGATGCTACCATGAACAGAGTGTAAGTTCTGTTGGTAAATAATTTCTACTGCATGATTGCCAAATGATTCGCAATGGTCTTCTTTTAGGGCTTTTCTCTCCTGATGCTGCATTCATGTTTTTGTTTGAATTCTTGAAATGATAATCTTAACTAATTTTTCTGTTTAAACCACTCCTGTGACTTCCTTTGTAATCCTTAGAAAAAAAAATCCTAATAAAGTTGAACCGTTTAGCGATACATGGGAGTCACAACACGATGATGATTTTCTTGGAGAAAACCTGAAAAATTTACCCAAATACAACAAAAACGGGAATAACAAAAAATTCCAGAATTACCCTGTTGACCAAAAGTTAACCAGTGTTGACCATAGTCAACCAGTCAACTTCCTCTTCTCTGCTGTTGTTGCCATGAGCACAGTAACCAACCGGTGACAGAGATCGGCGACTGGAGGTCACGCAGGAGAAGAAGCTTCAACTAGAAATATCACATTCTGGTTGAATCTGGGCCAGAGCAGTGGGAAATCTCGTTTTCCACTCTTTGTTGCTTTCTCATATCTTTCTGACACTGCCTGCTGTTCCCCAAAGTTACATTTATGGGAGCGAGGGATGCTTTGCCGACAGAGAGATGTAGTATCATTATTACTGTGACCTGGAAACAAGGGATTAAATTTTCCAGTGGAGATCTGGTTTAAGTTTCTTCCATGACTACCTTACGAGATTGTTTACAAATTCTTTAAGGTCTGCATTTTTTTCGGTATATTAGCTTTTGTACAATTTCAGAAACTCACTAAAATGTGAGGCAAACAACTTATCAATTGTTATAGTTGGAAAAGCGGATAGTTTGTGAATATTTAGCTGATTAGAAGCAACATTAGTTGCAGAAGAAACGGATCTTTTGCCGGTAGGATTATTGTTATATAACTGAATGTATTGCATTAACTTTCTGGAATGCTTTAGCCAAATTCATGTCTAAATTGCTGCATTTTATTCTTCTTTACCAGGCATTTCATGAGGTGATATGCGACAAGCACAGTCCAACATCTAATTGAAGTTGAACTAGTACTACTGTGACTCATTTTGACATGTATGTTTTAGCATTTGCCACCAGATTGGTGATCTTTTTCTTTTTTATTATCAGGTCCTACAGTGTTAGTTGGCTTAATCCGAAGCTTAGTTTCAGGTGCAAAATATATCCCAATTATGTCCACATTATACACTTCAGAACATGATGATGAAACTAGGGCTTTGAACGCCTTGCTTGATGCCTTTGGGACATTTTGTACTCTTGAAGATATAGCCTCTGCTTATTGCAAGGCAGGACGTGATGTATGTAAAGCAGGAGATATGTTGTACCAACTCCAAGAAAGTAGTAGTTCTGGTTTTCGTCATGCACAGATTGGGAAGAATGTTCCTCAACCAGAGGAATCATCGGACGAGGATAATCTTAAGTGTTCTATTCTTCTGGGCAAAAATTCCAAAGGAACAAAGCCAAAGAAATTAAGTGTTTCAGTTGGCACTATCTCGAGTGTTCTGGGTAAGAAGTATGTGGGGCTTCCATCATCACGAAATGAATCATGTGAAACAACTAAACCACCCAAGCTTGAAATCAAGGAACAAATGTTAGATGTACTTGAATCAGAGTCGTTTATGCCAAACTCTGTTCAAAGTAGTACTTTGAATGACAAGGATGTCGAAGAGTTCCTATTTTCAATGCTTGGAGATGGATTCAAACTAAGCATGGATGTCATCCGTGATGTGCTTGGTAATTATCTTTTCATTATCTTAATGATGAATTTTTTAACATGCAAATGAGTGGTGATAAACAATAGTTTATAATTTTAAATGCTTTATTATTTGGTCCATCTGTTATTGTTATTTGATTAACACTGAGCCACGCATTTCATATCAAGTATTACTCTGCCAATAGGCATGTGAGTTCCTGCCACAAGATAGCAACCTTCATTTCAAATGGCTTTTGCAATTGAGAGCTTTCAGGTTGTTGAATTTCTACAATGATGTTCAGTGGAAAAATGAAGCATTTCATATAGTCGAATCAAAATGTTCAGGATATGAAACTTTAACTACAATGTTCAATGTATAATTGAAGTCTCATGTCAAGGTTACCACTGATTTCTGCCTTTAACACTAAGAAAATTCTGAGCAGAGATATGCAAAAAATTAACACACCGCAGACAGGGTAATAATCAATGAACGAACAAAGTTCTACTCAAAATATTTGTAGACTCAATCTCGATGTATCATCTTAGTTGATCAATTTTCAAGTTAAAAAGAAATCATGTTTAAGATAAATGATTAACCTATATTCTGTAGCTGTAACCTATATATCTATGTCTTATTAGTGTCAGTAAAAATAACTTTAGGGATTACTACTAATTTAGGTCTTAGTAATTTGGCTTTATTAGCTATTCAAATGACTTATTTGATATTTTGGTCACACGGTCATGAACTTTCATACATGAATACATTCAAGTTCACTGCATTTTTGACTTTAATTTTTGTGATTCCTTCACAATTAAGATTGCATAAAAGGCACAATGTGTTATTGAATAATTAAGATGCTGCTATATTTGCATAACTATATTTTGATTTTTTATGTCATTTTATGAGTCTCCTTTCTTTTTCTGACATGATTTGCTTTATGAATATTTAACAAAATTGTGAATTAATAATTAGGTATTTATGTGCATTTTATTGCATTTGACTCCATGCCATGAACCAAAATCAATACTGTTGTAGTCTGTAAAATTTGTGAAAGCTAAGATACAAGTTGCTCATCTATTTACGTCTGGATTCACAGTCTATTTATTAGGACAATAACTCCTATAAAATGGGATAGTCTAGACATTATCTTTTTTACTACCATATTAGTTTCTTGTGTCAATTGTTATTTTAATTTGACTCAGTAGCACTTGTTTACAATATCAAATTTCCTACCTGTTTTAAGTGTGCTGTTGTATGTCTTGTTTTAGTGTCAGTTCAAGAAGCATGTTGATAACTAAAATAAGTTCTTTTAAATACTGAATAATCATTACAATATTTCATGTTTTAGTGTCTGCCCTTGAAACTTCTCCTGCAATATGAGAATTTTTGACAACTGAAAATTAATCTGTTATTCATATATTTAATTGCTGTTCTTGAATGTTGGAATGAGTATTTTGAACAAAAGCTTGGCCTTATGTGTTTTGAATTTCTTTTTGCCTCTGGAAAAGCCCATATAATTAGATTTACATGTTCCTGCAGGATGTTGTGGATACAACATGAAGAAGGTGCATCTACTTCCCCTTTGTGAATATGATCTTTGGTTTATTGATAAATGATTCATCTTATGTATGCATTTCTTCTATATATGCTCTAATATATTTGTGTATATCTTTTATCGAGTTTATGCATTTAAAAGATGGGTGTAAATCTATCAAACTGTCAGGTAAATTTTCTTGAAGGCTAAATTTTTGGAGATTAGTTTGGAGGTAAGATTTTTGAGTTCTTTTGATGGACTTTGATGCTACTTGTAGTTCACACCAGATAATTTTTTGCTATAAATTCTTTGGTTCTTAGTATTTTAGAAGATATTAAAGAAATAAATGAGCTAGTCAGTTTTGGGGTGCTTACCGAATTAATTAATGAGACAGGAGTCTAAACACGGTCTTTTGTAGTGGTTATGGCCCAAGATTATATACTTCATGGTGGCCAAAAGTTAATCAGATCGGTGCAGAGACCAAATGTGGATAGAATATGAAGTAAAGTTGTCAAGGAATATCTTGTGCTTGAGTTTGTACAACATGGATATGACAATAATAGTGAATTTTCATTCATATGGTAGTTCAAATATGATCAAGCATTAACAGGATAATATACTGGGATCACTGATATTTTTAAATAAGCTATCTTCAGAACAAAATTGTTCACATGCAGAGATAAAGGAATTAGGATCTTATGGAAAGATGTAGGATAAGACATACTTCAAAGCAATGATCCACATAGTAAACAAATCTATTTCATCCATCATTAAGTGAAAAGATCTATCTTGTCCGTCATTAAGAGATTAAAAGTTTTCTCACAGAAAGCAAGAGGGATGTGTCCTGTTATTATTCCCAAAGCATTCAAATTTGTCCCTTGTTACCTAGGAACTATCTGACAAGCATGTTTATCTGGTGCATCCTTGATTTCTGACACTAATCATATTTTGTTTAATTTTTGTAATTTAGATTTTATCAAATAACCCTAGTGGAGATGTCCAGCTTTTGCATAAATTTTTTGAGTGTTGACATAGACCAATGTCATCTGCAAAGTCAAAGATAGCTGAGTATCATGCAAATGAAGCATTTGATTATATAAGTGCTGGTGTAAATTACATTATGCCAATTTCTTTGTTTTCTCAAGTTGTTCATTTGAAACTTTCAATAAAATAATAAGGAATGTTGATTTCATTTTGTAGAGCATGGAGGAATTATTGATAATTTCTTCTAACACCTTGGAGAAAGGCAAGGCAGTTGACTATGATGATTTGAGAAAAGTAAGTACAATTGTAATATGTCATGCTTGTTTTCAGTAGTTTCTCATGTAACCAACAATTGCCTTGCTGTGGCCTGGGTCATGGGTGCATGCTGGTACTTGTTTGGCACGTGGTTTATACCGTTCTATCATGTGTCCTTTTGCCTGGCCACTAGTTGTAAGTGGCTGTAGTACTGACAGGCACTCATGCCTTCTGTTGGTACCCAACTAGCAGTGTATATGGTAGCCAGCAATGGTAATCCTTGCTTGTAATTATGTTCCTTTCTTACAATTTTCAATTTTTTACGGCATTAACACCTTTATAACTGGTGATTTCTATCATTGGATCACTGGAGAACCAATATTTGCCTAATTGTGAACCTTTATAACACCCTTTCTATGGCATTAGCAGCTTCTTGAATCTTGAAAATTGTGAACTTTTATCTGCCTAATTCCATGCTTTAACCCTTTTTATCAGTTACTTGCATTGTGTCAAATTTTCTACGATAGTCTGCAGGTAAAGGCTCACAGACGGAGAAATTTCCATATGAAGATTGTTGTCCGAACTCTCCGTCTAGTGTAAGGTATGCTTGTTAAGTAAACTTTTCAACTGTTACCATTTTTTTTCTTTCTAGGATAACTTGTCGCTTTCAAGATGTTAACTTTCATAGTGGGGAATTTTTTTTGAAGAAATCAAAATATGGAATATATTTTCTAATTGGTGAAACAATTTTCTATGAAGAAATATTCCAAGACACTCTAGCATGGAACAAAAGAATTCAAATTTACCGATGGAGGTGATACAATCCTTGTTTAATGTCCCTGAGAGATCAGAAGAGGAACAAAAGATAAAACGTCGAGAGATGGGATTGAATAGAATGAGAGTTGTTGGGCAAAAGGCAGTTACAAAACCACTGGAGGACCTTGTGTTATCTTCCACAACTGATATTCCGAATATAAGACAGGTGGTCAATGATGGTATGCCCTGAATTCAGTTTTTTCAGTATAGTTATTGCTTTAGAGACATTGTAAACAGAAGTTTTTTTACTTGAACAGAATTCAAAAATATGTATATATGCCAATGACAGCTGAATAATGACTATTAATGTTTGTTAGGACTAAGGTTTTACTTTAGTCGAAGACCTATACTGGTCTATGGCAGGTCCTGTATGATTCCTGGTGCATGGGGTGTGCCGATGCATGGTATGCCCCTGTATTGGCTGGCATGTACCAAAGAGAAGAGAGGGTGAGAAGAGAAGTGCAAGAGCACGAGGAGGAGAAAAGAGAGGAGGAAGAGGATGAGGAAAAGGTGAAAGAGGAGGAAAATGTGTTAGCATTTTTATCGGCAGGAGGAAGCAGCAGCAGCAATGTGGAGGGGAGCAGGATATGGTGGACGTGTAAGCATAAGTGGGGGGATGACAAGGTGTAGGGAAAGAGAAGAAAGAGGGAGCAAGAGTTGGGTGAGAGACAGACAGGTAGAGGGAGAGAAGAAAATAAATAATAGACTAACAGTTGTATGGTTGTCACAAATTTCAAAAGGAAAAAGGTATTGGTGCTGGTGTCTTTACTGTGCAGTACGCTATGATATTGGTCTCTTTACTGCCTGGCGAGCTTGGTACGGTGAAATAACCGGTTAGTACAATAGTCCCGAACTGAATAGGTTGAAATTATTTGACCTGTCTGTCGGAACATGGTTAGACCAGCAATTACCAGTCACTACATATTGGTATAGCTGGTTTTTAATCCTTGCTTTGAACATGTTAAAGGCAGCAGGTACACTGGTCTGATTGAATATTTTTCAACTTGCTCCATAAATTAACATTTATGCCCTTGTTTTATGTATGTACAGTGAGGGTATTGCCTTTTTTTTTTTCACATATTGCATTACTTTTTCAAGAACATGATTGTACTAATCATTGCAGCATTAGGACAAAGATGGAAAACCTTGTATGAGGCATTCTTATCATTTCACTATAAGAACATGTCAAGAGTTGCTCAACTCATTCAACAAATATTTGGAATGTTGATATGATTTTTGTGAATTTATTCATTTAATTAAAATTGTTCACTGTCAATAAGATGTTTTGGGACAATTTTGTTGCCAGTTATGTAATGATAATATTATTTTTGTAAGCTCTAAATTGACTCTACCAATCTGTACATAGTTTTAATTTTTTGATTGTCTACTGCTTTATTTAGATGAACATCTTAGGCCGTAAAGTGTCATAATGCCTTAGATGCCTCCGACTTTCATAGAACAGGAACTCATGAAATTTTCTTGTTGAACAAAGAAACATCAAGTACAAAGGAAACTTTGACTAAGTAAGCTGAGTAAAAATAATAGAAGTTAGGAATAAGTTATACTGATTTTATTTTGCTAGATGGGATCATTCTTAAAAATTTAGTTAGTAATCAAAGAACTGGAAAATACATGATCAATTTGGAATTATGGGAGAATGAAATCATTTGTTTAAGTGGCGATCACTCTTTAATTTCATCCACAAGTAAACTTGATCCGTTTGATGGATTTTATTAATTTGCAGAGAATTTCTTTTTGATGACTTAAGTCATCATCTCATTATTGCAACATGATTTTTTGTTCATGTACTCTGCAGGTCGATTCTTGCTTCTTTTTCTTTTTTCAAAAAGTGAACATGTAGTAGGTTGATCCAAGCATCTTTTCTTTCATAAGAGAATAAGTTCTACTGCTAGAAATCTAGAATCTGTAGTTTTGCTCTGCTTTATTGCATATCGAAATGATTTTCTTGGAATTTTCAGACTTTAAATCATGATTTGTCATACTTCTGTTTCTCAGAGTTTGTACTCTGCAGTGTTAGAAATTAAATTTATTGGAGTGTGCATATTTTCTTCAGCATGGTTTGTGTCTCAACTTGTTGTTATGCTAGTTAACTTCAACAAGTTAATATGTAATTTTTCTCCTAGGTCCAGTTGCTGAGGAAGATGATGATTACCAGGTCCTAAGGAGAGCTGCTAAGCTGCATTGGGATTCAATGAAGCAATATTATGAAGCCGTAAGCAATTTGTTTCACAACTTATCATCATAATGATTTATCTGTAATCCCTAATTTGTCTTTCATATGTCTTCTTTTTTCTATTTTATTCATGACTCATTGGCTTTGTAGGCTGTTGATGCTTTTACAAGGGGTGACAATGAAGCTGCCAGCTACCATATAGAGCAAGTGAGTTTCATGTTTATGGTTAAACACAATCTTTATTATTAAGGAACGATCATAACAAATGAATTAGGTTATCTAGTTTTCTTGCTAAATTGTCGTGAACTTTAGTTCTGGTTCCCAAACAATCTCTATTTGACAGCTTTTATTTTGACTAAAGTATGTCAACTTTTTTTATGTGGAACAACGACATCAATTAAGTTCAACTTTTAATAGTGTTGTTTTATGTGGTATATTAAATAGTTGTTGGGCATAATTTTACCTTGAACCTCACTGCCACAAGTCCAATCTGCATCATGTTACAACAATCTTATTTATCATGGTTTAAACCAACCTACACCTCTATCTTCATGATTCCAACACTGCCTGCCCATCCTATTGTGTGATGGTCAGTCGATCCTTATCTTTGTTTGCATCAAATATAGGCAAAATTTGTTGATCCTATCTTCTTTTGTCTATCTCAGCTTGGAACTCTCTTTTCATGGTCATGAATTTCAAGATCAAACTAGAAACCAGTGGTGTGAATGTGACTGTACTTTCCAGTGAGATTGGTTATCGTTATCCTCATAAGAAAGTCCAAACAATTATATAATCTGCCTATAAGAACCCAAACAGCATAGTCTAACACATTGGTGTGGGCTTGCTGACCTGGCCCAAAATATGTAATGCATAATATAGTAAGTTTATACTGTCCAATTTACCCAATGTGGACTTTTGGGGTTTTGCAGTCATTACACTCAATTTCCTATGTTTTCATTAGAGCATAACATGGTGTTAAATCCTTCTATTGAGTTCTGGCCTGGGGGGTGAATGTTTCCTTCAAAATGCCATATACCTTTCCTGGATTCTGTTTAATAATAAAACCAGATGGCCCCACTACCATGTTGTTGTCAAAATCTTTAACAAATTATATTGGATTGAACCCCACAATATATTTGCTTACAGGACTGGGATCCATAGAGGTGATTTGATATCATATATGATGAGCTATATAACATATTAGCTCCATTTCTTGTAATAAGTGTTGTCGCCAATATGGCACAAAATACTTAAGCTGATGAAATGATTTTGTCCAATGCAAAATTTTATATTCCCAATATAAGACTTTTTGGGTATCATACAATTGGCTTTGGTCAGGGGCTTTTCCTAACGTATTTACTCCTTTTGTATCTCTGGCATAATGTGTATGCAGAGTTTTATTTTTCACTGTGACCAGAGGAACTGTATATACCGAACTTATTAGGGTAAACTGTTCACTAGAGTTAAAGATTCTGAATAAGTTTTAACCTCTCTTTTTAGCATGTATAAGCATCCTAATCTTTGCGCTGATACACCCATCTTATTGCATTTCAGGGGAAGTACTATAATCAAAAGGCTCGAGAAGCAGATGAAAAGTCTGCTGCAATGTTGGTTGAACCAAGGTTATTACTTCATGTCTTATCTCTTTTGGTTGTATAATCTGACTTCCTTTCTGTAATACGTTATTACAATATGATGTATTCAATATGAACTTCCAGGAAAACTAGCAACAAAGATGAAATCACTCTTGATCTTCAGCCTCATTGTGCCAAAGAAGCATTGAAATTGTCAAAATTGCTCTTGTGCTCACTGGCTGATATTCCTAGTAAGTTTGTAGATTCTTGAGATTTTCACATCTGTTTCTTGTGTATTTTTCACTTAGTCTGGGAAAAAATGAGTTGATGTTTGCTTTATCTTCTTCAGCTCTTAGATACTTGAAGCTTGTCATTGGTGCTGACAGTGAAGATCGCAAACAAGGGAAAAAAAGGCGTTTGGTATGACTTGTTCAGCCAAAAAAAGAGATTTAGTTTTTTGAGATTTAATTTTGTTTTGCATTCTCTGTCTCTCATAATGATCTTTTCACGGTTTAAGAATATCATTTTTTAATGCTGCAATAATTTTAGTAGCCCTTTTAGTGGGCTTTACGGAAGAGTTTTATATTCTTCCAGTTTGTTCCATATCATTCTTTCTTATTGTAGCTTAATATTCTTTCTCCACCAATATGCAATAAAAGCCTATTTATGTATAGTAAAATAAAATTTAAATTTTGTCAAATATTTGCAGGTGTTAAAGCTTCTCGAGAATGAGTCAATCAAGTGGACTGAATCTGATGACAACCCTGGGACAATTTACATTCAACTAGATCAGGTGAACCCCAAAAAGTTGAGTTTTGCCAAAGAATGATATAATGCTCTCAGATTTTTTGAGTGCTTTTCTCCCAAAGTGTGAGAAAAAGTATTTCTTGTTTGGGATGGATGGTAGTTTAACGTTTAGTAAAATGACATTAAAATTTTTTTGAAAAAAATCAGTTCTTGAAGGAAGAAAAGATGAACATTCTTCACTTTTCATGCATGTCAAGACAGCACACTGACTGTCGTGATTATTATTTTGACGAGAATGAATTATGTAATCTGCTGCCAGACGTTTTCTTATCAGCTCTTGTTGGTCCAAGAAATGTGAATCTTAAATCATTCATCCCTGCCCTAGCATAAGAAAATAGGTCGGTAGACATTTATTTTTTAGCCCAATTAAATCGTGAACGATCATTAAAACAATGCATGTTATGATCAATTGGGTAAAGCCGTAAGTTAATTCGAATTGATTATATATTTTTTGAAGATTTATGCTGTGTTATTTTGCCAAGCTTGTGAAATATTTAAGGTTTTTTCAGGAGGGAAAATTGTCGATCAGACTCTGTTATTGTCTACATTCCTTTGTCACCACTAATAATCAATAGCCCTTACAAAATTATGCATATATATTGTGTTAAATATTTTTTTAATTAATAGACAAGATTAATTACTTATATACATAAAAAAAATGCTTTCGTGTCGACGATAGTGTCGTTATTTATTTCCTCTTCTCCGTCACTTTCGTCACCCCTCGTCACCGTCAATGCCACACTCCTCCCTCCTCGCAGCACTGGCGACGGCTCTGCTCGCCGCTTCCTTCTCCTTCGGGAGGCCATTGTCGGGCTTGGAGGCTGCAGCAGCGACCGATCTCCCCCGCTTCCGCGAAGCCCCGGCGTTCCGGAACGGGCCCGGCTGCGCCTCTGCCCCGACCATCCACATTGCCATGACCCTCGATGCTGCCTACCTCCGCGGCTCCCTCGCCGGTGTGCTCTCCATGCTCCGCCACTCCGCCTGCCCGGAGTCCACCGTCTTCGACTTCCTCGCCACCTGTCCTGGCCGGTTCCAGTCCGCCTTGGCCGCCTCCTTCCCCTCCCTCTCCTTCGCCGTGTACCGCTTCGACCCCGCTCTCGTCCGCGGTCGCATCTTCTCCTCCGTTCGCAGTGCCCTCGACCGGCCTCTCAACCACGCCCGCATCTACCTCGTTGACATCCTCCCCCGCTCCGTCCGCCGCGTCATCTACTTCGATTTGACCTCGTCGTCGTCGACGACGTCGGCCGCCTGTGGGCCACCAACCTCGCTCCAGACCACGTCCTCGCGGCCCCCGAGTACTGCCACGCCAACTTCACCTCTACTTCACAGAGCGGTTCTGGTCCGATCCGGAGTTCCCCGGCGTCCTCACCGGCCGCCGACGCCCGCCCTGCTACTTCAACACCGGGGTCATGGTCATGGACCTCAACCGGTGGCGCACGAGGGGCTACACCCAGAAGCTCGAAGCCTGGATGGAGGTGCAGAAGCGAAAGGCGCGGATCTACGAGCTAGGCTCGCTGCCGCCGTTCCTGCTGGTGTTCGCGGGCGAGGTCAAGAGGGTGGAGCACCAATGGAACCAGCACGGTCTGGGCGGCGACAACGTCGAGGGGCTGTGCCGGGACCTCCACCCGGGCCCGGTGAGCCTGCTTCACTGGAGTGGCAAGGGCAAGCCGTGGCTCCGCCTCGACGCCGGTCACCGTTGCCCCATCGACGCGCTCTGGGCCCCCTACGACCTCCTCCGCCGCGAGTTCCGCGACGTCCTCTTCGCCAACAGCTAGCGCCTCTCCCCGGCCTGCGCCGGCGATGGCGGATCCATCCCCCGGTAGGATCGGCACCCGGACCATGAACTCTTTGTATCGGGTTGCGCGCGGGAGCCCAACGTGTGATGGGCCGCCCGGCCAATGCGTGCAAAAGAGAGACAATGACGCCCGATAGAAACAGATCAGCGAGCCGTTTTCAAGTGTTTTTTTTGTTCTCGTGTGTAGTAAAAACATAGAGGGAAAAGAAGAAAAAGGGACGCAGTTTTGGCCGATCATTGACGCATGGCGCATTGGTGAGAAACTGGCAACATCATGTGGAGATGGAATTGAATAGTGTCAGAGAGCTTTCGTTCGGAATCGAACCTTTTTTTTGGCCGGAGATTGGGAATAACATTATAATATATACTTGTGGTGGCTGCTTGCAGGGGTCGCAAGCAATCCATGGAAATTAAATTTTGGCTTCCACAGCTGGAGATTGTTGTCTTCTTCCTCAGTCGGCCGTAGGTACAAAATTTGATGCAAGTTGCTGACAAAAGAGACGAAGTCTTATTGAAGGTGTTCGTTCTCAGGTAACTGTTTCACTGTGCGAATTCTTGCTCTTTTTCTTCTACTTAATATAGATGCTACTCTTGGTAATGGTAAGAAACCGTAATATATATGTTAGGAACCAGATTTGAACCGGTGACTTTAGAATTCACAGCCCTCTGCTCCACCAACTTAGATATATCATTCGAGGAGAGAGAGAGAGAGAGAGAGAGAGAGAGAGAGAGAGAGAGAGAGAGATATATATATATATATATATATATATATATATATATATATATATATATATATATATATATATATATATATATATATATATATATAAAATCAAGCTTATTTCTTGATAGAAGCTCAAAAAAGAAGTGAATATGGAAGGATTCTCTTTGGTTGGTTGGTTGGTTGGTACTAAGGTTATAAATCCATGGTAGCTTCCATGTAGAAATTTATTAGGTTTTTCTTTTATGACTAATTACATATTATCTCTTATAATTAGGTCTTTTTAGTATTTCAATTCTTAGACTTAAAAAATTTATATTAGAATCTCAATAGTTATGAAGGTAAAATATCTAACTTCATTTATTATAATATCATTAGTTTTACCGACGAAAACATAAAAATAATAGGTAAAAAAATAATTTCAATATTTTAGTTACGTTTTCCATGGTGGTGGACGATGGCATCGTTGGAGGCTATGGGTGGCTATTATGAATGGGAAGGGAGAGCGATGACGAGAGTTGAGGCAAAGAGAGGAGGAAGAAGACAATGCAGATGTCGACACAATTGCCAAGTGATGCCGATGTGACGGAGAGTGGTGAAAGGGTCGCTCGATAATTGCATCGATATCACTTAGCAACCCCATCCTTCGAATCCAACCTAGCAGGATGGCCTCCACCTTCTCCTCAACGACCCCGCATCATTGCTTTATGGTCGCCCACTATTGAGGTGTCGTCATGGACTCGAATGTGGATAGGTAAGAGCTCAAGGTCGAGAAGGCTATAAAGTGTGAAGAAGAGGTAATAGGATCGAGATCGCAGGAAGCATAAAAGGGGTGGACTCGCCACGGATCTGCGCCAGAGATGTGATAGACAATGTTAAGGGAGTGGCAAGTGGCATAAGTGACCTAGCAGACATGACAAGTCATGAGGAAATTAACGTTGTGGATGGACGTGTCGCTGGCCCAACAAAGGAATGTCGCATTCGGCTCGTAGTGAATCATCGCCCTTTCACCACTCTGCATCAGCATTGACGTCGCTCGGTAATTGCGTCGACACCGATGTAGATGCAAAGCGTCAACATTAGCATCGTCCTCTTTCTCCTTTCCCTTTGCCTCACCTCTCGCCACCGCTCTCCCTCCTCATCCAGAACAATCACTCATAATCTTCAATGGTGTCGTCGTCCATCACCATTGAAAACGTAACTGCAATATTAAAATTATATTTTTGCCTATTGTTTTCATGCTTTCGCTGGTAAAATCGAGATAATTGAAGTTAAATGTTTCACTTCATAATTATAGAAATGATGAGTAAAGCTAAAAGAAAGAGTTTTCCGTAATTCAAACTTCAAGTTTCTTACGATATATATTTCACATCAGACAAAAATCCCGGTACCTGTGGGCTAAAATTGCCTTTAGCAGCTACCACGATGCTTTGTTTTATGAGAAAGATTATACCACCATGCAATAATAAACAAATAAACCGAATGATTATAACCTTACATGCATTACTTCATAGAAGTCATACAGACGACACCATCAATTGAATCCCACATCTAGCCGTCAACCGTACTTGTAATCAAGATGTGAATTCTATAGCAAACCGTGCACATTTGGGCAAAGGTACCATTAAGTCCCTTAATTTACCGGTTAGGACACCGCAGTGCAGAAATCATTTGTGAATCAACCAGAGATCATATTGCAACCAAAGAAACATTATCATTGCAAGAATCTTATTGTCCATGGCAACCAACTATACACAGCGAAGAAACCACTAGTCTTCCCTTCTAACAGTAGTCGTATGTAACAAACATAACTGTGTCATGCAAATGTCTGACTGGGAGAACAGTTTGTGACAACAATGGTGAGATTAATTCTCCGATATAGAAGAATAACCTTGTGGAGCATCAACATGTGCAGGAGCAATAGCAGAAATCACAACTGAGGCTCCAAGAAAGATCACGACAAGAGCAGTGAAGTTTACCAAGAAGGACTCTGAGCTATATTTGGACAGGCCTGAGCTCTCCAGAAAAGTGAGTTTCTCCAAGAAGCCTAGCTCTGCGGTGGCTATGGCTAGTATGTAGACGAACAGCCCAAATAGTACGTGCCAAGGAAGAGACTTACCTCTCAGCGTTGGAGATGCACCAGGAAAGAAAAAGGTCACGAACCCAAAAATCCACTGCAAGGAAGAAATTAAGACGTTAGAGTGAGACTAGTAATGATATGTATCAAGGTTCATAATATCGTACCATACCGGAATTTCGACCCGGGTTCGGTACCGGTACGGTATGGTATATCGTTCGGTACACTTGGGTGTACCGAGCGGTATATTCAAGCGTGCCGAGCACTGTAGCAGTATTACAGTACTACAGTGCTTCTACAGTACTGGACCGGTAACAAACGGTCCGCGTACCGAAAGTCTATCGGACCGGTACGGCAAACCATGATATGTATATAGTAGCAAGGCTGCTCTTGTGCATAAAAATAATTAATGTAATGACAAAATGCTTTGAATTCCTAGTCCAATGATTGTTCCATTTACAATTACGAAAGCTATTTCTCTGTGATTGTTATCTTTCATCAATATTTAACTGGTAAACATTTATCTCCCCCATCAAAATACCACACGATGACCAATATTTCAGCTTTCTCTATAATAGTAGTCCAGACAAAACAAAAATGGAACAAGGAGTGGCATTTTTACCAGTTGTCCATGATGCAATCAGAAAGGGAACCAAATACTTGTAGTTAACTGTGACATGGAGCAAAGATTCAATGTGTTGCTTATGTTGCCTACCTGAATGCCATATAAACAGATGGTGCCGAGCCCAACCCAAGAATGCAAGCTGTACAGGTTATCTATTCCGCTTTCATTGTGAAACTTGAAGGCAGCATAAATTCCCACAGCACCGAGTACAAGAGCAATTGCATGAAGAGTCAAATGGATAACTTTATTCACTTCATGACTCAGTGGCAGGGTTTTGTAGCTCATTATAGCTGTAGAACAGTCGAGCACAAGTAGGTGAACCGATACAAGTCATATCTATTTATTTTGATAGACATATAAATCATATCTAATAACATAGCACATTATTGGTTCAACGGGCTTACCTTCACTCCCAACAATAATAAAACCAATCAGCATAAGAACTGGATGAATCTGCAAGAAAATTAATATATATCATCCAATTTTTAACATGTTTATAGTCAAACTGATCAAGATTAACATACATGAGACTGAATATCGATACAATCTAAAAACTTAAACTTATTAAATTGAGTATTAATTGCAAATATATATATCATTTGAATTTTTTTTTATCATGAAGCAATCTTGAATGCATCTTTACCTCCATCTCAAACATATGATGAGTTTTTTGACAGTGACATATATGCCATCAGATCGCTTACTATATCAGAAATGTTACTATCTTCACATTGTATCCTTTTTTTTTTTCTTAATGTAAAACAACTCATATTAAACAACTCTAAATATTCTATCAAGGGACCCCAAAAAGTGAACATTAGTCTTGGCATGGATCACGATTCATCATAAAGCAGGATAAAGAAATAAAATAAGACATCCTTTTGACTGATATGCCTAAAGCAGTGATGCATAACAATATTAAAGTAATTGTCAATTGGTGCTCACAAAATTTCAAAATGAATCCGTAATGCACAATCAGAAAATAAATGTTCATTTTCGTCAATAAAACTATTTCAACGAGGGCAAACCATGTGGAGACATATCAAAAGAAACTGTTGTTATATCATTCTATAAACAATAGGATTGCTTTCTCACCTTCCACCTCTGAGGAGATTCTAGGATATATGTCGCATATTAGCATGGTCTATTTTACATTCTACAGAGTACAGACTTCCGGGCAACGCTACTTATGAAACAGAGTCTTCTAGCAACTAATCAACGTTAGTGTTCTACTGTAATATAGTTCAGCCTTTTCAACAAGTGCTTCTATAAAAGACGACTTGTGAGAAATTTCAGCTTAGAAATCCACACCAAAATATTGGTCTGCAGGAGAGACCACATTAAAATGTAAAGAAAACACTATTTGACAAAGTATGGACAGAGTTATTTCCTCACTTTATTGACCAAAATAATTAACTTTACTGAAAAATGTTAACTCTATCCAGTCCATGCACCATAAAGAAAACATTATTCTTTTCTTAGGAAGCGAGACAAAATCCCCAATGAACAAAGTTAAATATGATTAGATTTTATCCGGCGACGTTAATATACAGAAAATTCAGTGCAATGGAGAAGAAGAAGAAACATGATTAGAACATGAATCACTGTTCTGCGCAGAGAAAGAACCATACAAGCTATCAAAAGAATGGGTCAAAAGAAAAAAAAGAGGGGAAAAAGAACTTTACCATCAAAAGAAGATATCAATATAACCTTTGCTTTTCTTATTTAAGGCTACACAAAATCTCTTAAATTAAAGAGTAAATAAGGCGAGATACGAAGACCAAACACCAGAACAGTACAAGATGATCATCTGCTGATAGGAACCAAGAGAAGAACATAATTAGAGAAGCCGCTCAAGTTACTTCGATCTCTTTTCATACATTGAAACCGACACTTACTGATGAAAAGGTAGGAATTGTTCAAACCTAACAATGATCTGATCAATGAAAAACTAACGAAGGTGGAGTTAAAACAAGAAATCGAGAGTCGGCGTACGTTAAAGATGAGGGATTTGTTGGTGGACTCGAAGGCGAGGCCGCCGCGGAAGTGGATGCACCACACTAGGACCATCGCCGCCGACGCCACCGCCAACACGTGCGACACGTACGTGAACGGAGCCACCTTCACTCCAGGAAAGCCAGCCATCGTCCCTTCTCTAACGACCACTCCTGTTCTGCACCTGCTGTTCTTGCTCTTATGTCTTATTTTCTAGATCACCACACCAAACTCAAGAAAGAAGGACAACGTGAGCAGAAGATTTTCCAGCGCCTACTGATAAGGCCGAGCGAGCCGCCTCTTCCAAGGCGTCATTACCTATCTGTCGACGCTTATCGTCCATCGCGTGATAAGCGGGCAGATGGAGCCCGGACCGTCCGTTTTCCACAACAAGGGGAGGCGAACTGAGGCCCACATCAGCTGTCTCGTGGCACAAAGCAAGGCCACAGCTTCGAGGATTTGGCATCTTGAAAATTCCAAGCAACCTGACTCGAGGAAGCACAATACCAAGTGTCGGCCTCGATGCTACTGGTCCAACTCCATCTACTTAGTATAGCACAATTAGCGACATACACATGAGAACACAGCGTGTGGAAGTAATACTTTCTGAGACCATTAGCTGTCGAAGATAAATCAATCGCATATTACGTCAAGAATATAAACAAAGAACTCCAAGAAGCAGAAATCTAAACAAAATGAAAAATAAGTCATGATAAGATCTAAAACATAACAAGAATTCATGAAGGCATGCAATGGACAGCCATATTAGGAATTACATTTACTTCATAACCTCAAAGTCAACTGTATATTATATAGAGAAAACTAATGCGGAAAAGTGTATCAAATTTTACACTAATTGGTTTTCGATAATATGAAAATTAGGCTTGCACTGATAAATTATCATGCAATTTATGAGTTATCACATGTTTTATTCTCAATTACAAATTTAATGTTTCAGATGTAGATTCTTAATATATATTGTCAAGAAGAAGCACCCGAGTAATCTGCCATGTTATCAAAACTTAATCAAAACTGGCTAATATCATGAGACTGCATCATATCATACTTGTTTCCATTAAGCTTGGATATTTTCAGAAGCAATGCCCCTGATTGTATGCTTTGACCGACAGCCACAAACTAAAATTTCGAGATGAGGTTTGCCATACTGAATACCTAACAGCAAACATCAACACTAGTACTCATAATTTTAGGCATCGCAATCAAGCATAGAGATGAGAAAGTGGACGCATCATACCAGAATTGTGATGTCCGGAACATGGAAGTGAAATCCAACTCTTTGCTTTAGAGAAGCTCATGATCTCCCCCTGATAACACCAAATTACAAGAGCAGATATAACAGTTTGAGAAAGAACTACAGAACAGAACTGAATGCCTCTTTAAGATATACTCATAATTGCCAGCGGTGGATCCACCGCAACCACCATCTCCGACAGGGATTGCTTCTTTAACTCGTCACTCTAATGATATAAGACAACGACAGTATTCTAACATCAAAACAATGATCAGGGAGTAAAAAAAATTCCCTATCTAGCTGATGCTAACTCTGGATCTTCAGGCATAAAGGCAGTGGACCTCCCTCTGTTCGTAGATGAGAATTACAACAGAGATGGCTAACCAATTTAAACCAGGGAAAATCAACGTAAGAAACAAAACGAAAACGAAGATTCAGATATGTAACGTCAGGATCAGTTTTCTCCAGATCCAAAATACCCACAACTTTGGTGGTGTCTTCTTCATTGGGCCCGTGTCGATTCTTCTCTGAAGGAGAAATCTTCCCGATCTCTAGAGGAAAAAGGAAGAAAATAAAAAGAAGCAGCTGATTGACCTGATGGATGTCGATTTCCCTCGGTTCAGAACCCACACTTCGGGCTTCCAAGATCCGACACAGACGAAAGCCCCTGCTGCGCGGCGGCATTGATCTTACCAATGACATCGATATCCAAAAAAATGCGTAGATCGGGATGGATAAGAAGGATCGGAAGGGGAAAGACGGGAAGGAGGAGAAGCCGACGATGGGGAATCAAAGTCCAGATTTGGACTTCGTCGTCCCCTCCAACGCTTGCGCGATGTGTGAGAGAGAGAGAGAGAGAGAGGTAGGAAGAAAGATCGGAATTGGTGGGTTTATATAGCCGTTCGAAATTGCGGCTAAAATGCGCTGGAATAGGCGGGACGTGCAGGTTAGCACTCTCGAGTCCTTAAACGTTTGTGTCTTTACGACGTGACATCATAATTCTTTGTTAACATTAACATATTAGATTAAGTTCTTTGTTAAGAACTTAAACTTCACAGATTAGTGATAATTCAATCGGAATGTTACGATAAATGTGGAGAGCTCGGAGGAGTTAAGCGTGGTGTTTAATTCACCCATTCACAACTAAAATGAATCCTACTGCTGTGGTGTTGTATGCATGTGTGAAATGCAACGTTCGATGCGCTTGATGCATTGGACTTCTTTCCGGAGTAAGATGAGAACAAAGCGGCAATAGAATCGAAGTGGGCTCAACAATAGAGCTTTTCTCTTCACCTCCTTAGTCCAGCCCAGTAAACCATCGAAAGAAATGAAGAAAGTTATCTTCGTAGATCCGAGCTGCCTTCCGATACTACGAGTTTGAAGCCATCAGAAAGAGGAATTACTCGTTGGCGTTCTTCGGCGTCCGGAATTAGGGATTTCGAAGATCAATGGCAAAGAGAAACCCAACCATCGCGGACGTCATGAAGAAGGTGTGATAACCCCTCCGTCATCATGTTCCGCTAATCATCTAGTAACCCGTCGGATCACCTTAAGATCTTTACGAAGTGGGATTTCTTGCGGTTCAGAATACCGCTGCTTGGAGTAAGTTTACATCGGGCCCCATTGCACCGCTGGAAATTTATGCGACGGCCTTCTACATCTTAGAAATTATTTCTCGACACCTATTGGACTATGACTCAGTCAACATAAAGACTTGGTCAATGCTTCTAGAGCGGAAATATTTTTTTAGACAACATTATGTATGTATGTATGTACCCACTCTAAGATAAGTGAGTTTGTGTAGATTGACTCTACTCACATCTCACATTGATAAGAGCCTCGTGCACCTCACACATTCTTAATGGCACTGAAATTTATGGTAATTTACACGATTTTATTTGCGATTAATAAGCCCCAACTTGTCCTTTCATTTAACTAAATTGACTTGTAGACACCAAAGATGACCCATTCATAAGTAAGCAACTTGTCCTTCATTTAACTCGATTGACTTGTAGTGCCAGAGATATCCCCAATCAAGTGCGGTCATAAACAAATGAAAGAAGAAGACGCAGCCATAAAGTCTTCCTCTGTCCTATTATACTCGGCTGCCTTATCATCTCAATAATTTGCAGACAACTGCCAAAAGCAAATGGAGCACGCAACAAGTGAACTCACCTTTTAATTGTTCCTTGATGGATAATAGTTGATTGAGCATTCGAGTGGATCACATGGTGTTGCAAAACCTCCGGGTTCAGTCCATCTCTCTAGTATCTCGATAACTGGTTCAGAAATATAATTGTGCATGAAAGATGCTTGTTAAAAGATACATACATGTAAACAGTATACTACTGCATCATTCACAACTATGGCTCACTTAATCTACGGAAGGGAAGAATGGAGGAAAGGTTAGGAGTGACCTGATGCAACGGCATAGCCATACGGCGATCCTGAGAGTAATCAGCAGC
>NW_027021248.1:0-45644 GCF_036884655.1 Musa acuminata AAA Group | reverse complement strand
CGAAAGAGGAGCATCCACTTTCGGCGTCATGAAAGGAATATTCCATGTGTGCTTGCTCAAACAAATCCCTGGCCAGGGTCATTCGAATTGAGAGAGAAAAAGTTCTCCGGGAGAATCCGATTAGAGCGAGACTCGAGTAGAAACCATATGGGTCTAACAGCACCATACCCGGTATATGGACTTTGGGATATTAGATAAATGAGAGACTATAGGTACACTATAATTGAGGATAGACATGTCCAATGGATTGGATTCCCTTGTAATATCTGGGACTATGGCGTAGTGGCCTAGTACGTCCGTAGTCGATAAGTTGAGTAAATTGTTATGGAGATAATAATTTACTAAGCTAGAAGGAGTTATAACAGGTATGACTCACGGCCAGCTCGATATTGGGCATAGAGGGTCACACATATATGGTATGCATTGCGATGAGTAGAGGTTCGGATATGAGATATCCGTCGGAGCCCCTAACTTATTGGATATTCAAGAAGCCCCTGAATTATTGAATCCTATGGATGAGATTCAATAAGAGCCCATAAGAGATTATTAGATAGAGATCCACTAATCTAAGAGACTTTGGTAATTGGATGCAGATCCAATACCCAATAGGGGAGGATCCATTAGGGTTTGACAGGGGACCTCTATAAATAGGAGGGATTCAGTGGTTCATAGGCTAGAGCATTTACTTGCCTCTCTTATTCTCCTCTCCCTCTCTAGCTCAGAGCAGGCCTAGAGTTTTGAGGAGTGTCGTCATAGCCCTGTTGTGTGGATCACCGCTAGAGAGGAGGACGCTTGACCTCATTCACCCTCTCCTAGAGATCTACAAGGATTCAGGGATATACAATCTCTCTAGGTAACATAATCTACTCTATATGCAATTTTAAGTTTCGTGAATTTTTACGCATCAATCTTTGCATGACATCGAATATCTCTTTGAGAATAGGGGATTTTGTTTTTGTTCTTCAACTGCGAATGTGATGTCGCCCCCAGATTTCCCAATAGCATGCCTAGTCATGTGTAATGCACATGACTAATAGATGAGTTGGCCCAATCTAGCCTAATATTGTTATTCGATTTGAGCTCAAATATTGATTGAACTAAACTAGGCTTAATTAGTCTAGATCAATTCAGGGTGATTCCGAATCGATTGACTTATTTAAGTCAGTTTTACCTAAATTGAACCTAATCTAGTCCAAATTATACTAGGCTAGGGTGGTTCTAGACCAGTTAAATAAGGATTAAAGATCGGTTCGGTTAGGTTCTGGTAAATTGAGTTCAATTGGATTGATTGAACTCTAGGGTTCAAGTCAATTGAGGACTAATTTGTATTATTTGATATTGATAATATTTGAAAGAGATGTTTTAAATGTGTTATTTCATCCCGATATGGACATGACAAGTGTGAGATTATGTTATTTCCCTACAAAGAGTAGGTAGGGCGATTCCCTTCGGGGATTAGCGGGCCGTCAGACGTGACGGTTGGACGGTTCCTCCATCTGTTGTTGGGAGGAACGTGTCCCCACTTTGGCTGGTGAGGGATACCACTTCATCCGCTGTTGAGAGTGCGATATGAGATTGCCTCCATCCGTTGTTGGGAGAACACAAACTCATCCCATAGGATAAAGCCTCTCCATCCGTTATTAGGGGAGTGCTCCTTCGGGTATTTGATATACACCAATGGGATGATTAAATTTTGATCATGTATTCATTTTGAGTTGACTTTTAGGGTTCCTACTCAGTATTGTTGAATTTTCTTTGTTTTTAATTTTCAGAGTAACCTCCCTCTAGTACTAAATTGGATTCCAGTGGAGAGCAGACCTTCCTCTACCACTAAGTAGAGCCACTTGTATGATTTTTGAAGTTAACATCACTATGTTTATTTTTCTACTTGTGATTTGATGAATAAATGAATTATAATAAATATTTATAAATGATGAATAAAGTGATGTTTATCTACTTGACTCTGTATAAAAAAATATGGAAAAAAAAAATTCACCATTAACTATTGCATCTCATCATCAAGACCCCTAGTTTCTAAATTTGGTGGTATTCAATAGTTGCAAAATTCATTTAAATATAGATCGACATAATATTTGGGAACTTTAAGACCAGAAGGGTAGATGAAGAACTCATTTATACATAATATCCTTATAAGTGCACTAATAAGGTAAAACTGAAGCTATGCTTTCAGTGAAACCAAGTTATAATTAAGTGTACTACCTCATCTCCGTTCTAAACGAAAGGGATTCTAGAGGAGTGTAACTCGGTTTATGTGATAAACTTGAAAAATATCTCGGGGATATAAATAAACAAACTATTCTACTGTCATTGCTGTTTGCTAATGATAAGCTTTCAATCCCTCCCTTATCAGAACAAGTATAATTGTGCTAAGAGTTGGTTTCTAAGAAGGAGTGACGTCTAGAGCAGAGAAAATTGGCTCAACATGGTCCCCAAAGATCATTACACGATCGAGGTAACTGAGGCCAACCTTTTGAGGTATTGGATCTTCTATTTATAATACGAAGAGATTTGTATGCATATCTTGAGTAACAATGAAGCTTATGTGTTGCAATAGAGATGCACTAAACTATTTCTTAAACATTAGTTCAAAATATCAAGTTTATAGGTACATTAAAGAGCTTATTTATCCTATTTCACTCTGATCACATGGTTTAATACTTTTAGGTTCTTAATATCGTGTCCAAATGTTGGTATGACTTTTTCATATTCAATTACCAAAGATTACTATTTTAAATGTTTTTGCTGGCTTTTCCTTTGAACTATAATTTTTGTCTTAACATCAAGTTTGCATTTCTTGTCGTTTGACTAGTATCATTTTCAATTTAGGCTTTTCATGGTTGCTAATTTTTGGCATCTAGAATTGATAGTAGTAATTAAATTTAGTCAATGAGATTAACTACAATAACATATATGTGTTAAGTATTTGTATTTCAAATTTAGAAGGGCTCATACGAAAAAACCATCAACATTGAAAAATCTGCATGCAATTTCCCAAATAAATAGAAACATAATTTAAACTTTTTAAATAAAATTAAGAAATCAGAAATTTACATCTACAAAAAGGGAATTATATTTTTGGGATTTTTTGTTCAATGAGTTTTTGAGAGGGATAAGAGGATCACACTAGAATATGACATAATATAAAAAATAAGCAAAAAGTTATCAATTAAACCATTGACCTTCCAAATCTAATTTCATGAACAAAAACTTGAATTTTCTTCAGCCACAAGGAGAAACTCCTGAAGGTATGATCTTAAATTCTTAATTATGGATAATTTTGTGGTGTCCATAATTGTATAAGGAAGACTTACCGAGTGGAAAGCATGATTTGCAGATATAACTACAGTTGAAGGTTACACAGATATAATTGTTTTAAAACACTTCAAAAGTGGAGTTGCTAGATGGCAGCTTCGACAGCCAATATTCTTTTTTATAAAAGCTGGGATGATCAAGGACAGCATCCAACACAGGTAAAAGGAATAGTATCTCAAGTTATCTTGTTCAGGAAGGATGATAAAAACAGAAAAACACAACTGGAGGTTTTTATGCTGCATTTGCTCTCTGATGATTCTGATGTATGCATGATATGTAGACAGCCAGGTTTTCTATGTAGGGAAGTTTGCTTCACCATTAGAACTACATGTGAAAAAATACTTGAAACCTCAATGAATTATGATGACATAATTGTTCTTACTTGTCATATTAGGAAGTACATTACTTCATCAGAAAATATTCCTTAAGGTTGCTGTGAATTCTTTGAGGTCACCATAGGGAAATAGAAGTCAACCAGTTCATGATGCTAGTTGTAATAGAAAAATCAGATATTGGTATGAATTGCTAGCCTCAGTGTATAAGTACTATCGAGAGATATTTCACAAGCTGATAAGCACCACAATAATGCATTAATTTTCTTGGCATGTACATTGTGAACAAAGCTCTAGTTTTCTAGACATGGCTTCGAGGAGTGATGTTGCCTATCAAGCTCGCAAGTGCATTGTGGAAAAAGAGGTGTTAGATGTGCTTCCTAAGCATCGTGCTTTCATGCAAATCCTCACCCAAGACCTGAACATGTCTGAAACCATTTCTTTCGTAGTATGTGGAACAAAAGATCCATCGTCTCAGCAACCAACACTTCATTTTCACAAAGATAATTGCTAAAGAAATACAAGGTTTACTTTAATTTGAGATTTTCTTTTTTTTCTTTTCAAATACTGCAATCTCTATTTGTATTTGGACCTCGTAAATAAAATCACTTGATATCTCTTAAGCAACCATTCATTGCGAAGTGACTAAAACTTGGTTAATGTTATGCAACAAAGGATCAAAATTTAAAATTTATGAAATTGCATGGATGGTGATCCTAGAGCTGCATATTTCAAACAAGCCAAGAATGGTTTTTATGTTTGAATCACTCCATCGATGTTGTTGCTGCTTTGCTGGTAAGTATCGATACAAACTATGTCTTTTATTTGTTTTACGTAATTCGATAGGCCATTTTGACATTGTTCGTTGTTACATAATTATTTTTTCTACTTCTGTGTCCAAAAAATAAGTAGCATAATTTCATCAAAAGATTGTTGAGCTAATGTTATAAAGAGATTAGGTTGACTGATACTGTTTCTTAAAGATGTGATATGATCAACAAAAGCACAAAGGAGTATGAAAATTTAATACCATTTTGCCTATCTCATCTTGATGAGAAACACTAATTGTATTTATGCTCTGAATAATTGCTTGCTTGTTTCTTGTAAGATTAACTGTGTATTTATTTATTTATTTTATGTATTTTGGATGGGATCCCTTCTAAAATTTGGCTTTGATTGTAATAATATTATTCTACGTAGTAAATGTCAAATGAGTTTTATTTATCATAATGGAGTAATGTGGCGAAGCAATAAAGAGAGAAAAAAAACATCATGATGATTAAGGTCAAGAATTTAAGTCTTGATCTAAATAATTGGCTATATTATATTTGAATAAAAATAATTAAATTTTAATATAACATATGTGTTTTATTATTCTAATATAAAATTTTCATATGGCATCCCTAATAATTGGAATCATGTGTTATCTGTATTTTTAATAAGTCGTAATGCCTCAACTATTTAAGGTGGATAAATTCTTTTTATATCTAGTCTATTTTATATCATTCACATGACTTATTTATTTTGTGAATATTTTATATATATTTTTAGTTTAATCTACTATTACAGTCATGTCTAGTCCCATACATAATATAACTTAAATATATTTTAAAATAAAAATAATTTTTAAAGTATTCATATCAGATAAGATTGATGTAAATTATAATTTTAAGTGTTAAATGTAACTTAAATATATTTAAAATAAAATTTGATTATTTAAGAATTGTTGTCATATAATATAGAATGTTGATATAAATTAAAATCTTAAGAATTAAATAGATGGTGATTGGAGGGTACCTTAAAATTATAATGCTAATAACTATATTTAGACTCATGTATTTGCAATTTTGTGTCACTGTGAAGGCAAATAAGAATTGAGATCGGCTTCTCCTTTTATCGTCTCTCTTTCGAAGCCAAACCTTCTATGCTTACTTTCGATCTCGAGCTCTCTCGGTGGTACTCCACAAAACCCTAGGTTCCATGGGCCAGGGAACCCCCGGAGGCATGGGGAACTAGGGGCACCCCGGCGATCAGAAGCACGATGGCGACAAGAAGGATAAAAAGATTGAGTTGGCAGCATCGCCGTCCCAAGTCAAACGGAAGCAATGCAGGCAGAAGGGTTCTGAGGTTGTTGCTTGGTTCCCCACCATCACCTTGCTCTCTAAGTGCCGCCTCCACATCCTCAAGGTCGAGCTCGTCAAAGACTACCTCCTCATGGAGGTGGCGTTCGCCGCCAACCAGGAGCGCCTTTGTCCCTACGAGGAGAAGAACGAGGAGGATTGCTCCAAGTTCGATGATCTTCGAGAGTCGCCGATAAGTGTCAGAAACCTGGACGAGCTCATCGATGAGAACCATGTCATCGTTTCGTCATCGATTAGAATGAAGTACTACGTTACGATCCTATCTTTTGTCGACAAGGATCAACTGGTATTGGACTATGCTATTTTTATGCACAACAAGGTCAGTTTTGCTGGTTTAATGATTTATGGTTTTAGTCGCATGATCTCGGATTGGTGAAGATTTTTAGTGTTTAGGGTGCGAATTGGTTGTGGTTTTCTTGATATACCTAATTTGCTAGCATTCTAATAAAAATAACTTAAAATATTATGTGTATTTACATAGATCACTGGTATTTAGGCTCGACGAACATGGTTAACTGGAGATTTAGGGTTCGAGTGTTTTGTGGTCAATTTTTATGAGTGAGCATTGTGAAGCATTTGTAGGCATCATACGTTTGCCCATATAATTTCTATTGCCGGGGGTACCTTAAATCTCCAAAAGTTAAGAAGATAACAAAATAATTGAAATCTATAAGGTAAATGGAGCCCCATTTTGCTAGGATACATAGTAATATGTTAGATTCATGGGTTGGACTGTAGGAGATCCAAGTTCTGATGCATAATGTCTGCTTAATAATCATCAAGTTTTTTTCTTTTTAGGCACTTTGTTTCTTTTGAATGTATCTAAAAGTTTATGTGTTGAATCACTCAATGGTTGCTCCCTCAGATTGATTAACCAGCAATACCGATTGCTATTTTTGCCCATTTCTTGACCTCAGTCAGGTTTTGATAGTCGCAACTGCTATGCTGATGAACACTATCTTCCAACTCTGTCGAGTGTAAGTACATTAGATCATTTTGCATTTTGGCTTTCCTGAGTAATGGCTTATCTGGAAATTTAATAGTATCACTAACTAGACAGGACATTTCGACATCCTGTAGATAGTGGATCCAATTGGAAGTGCCAATTGGTCTGTGATGCGTGTTGATTGGTCTGAAAGAAAGTGGCATCCAAAAGCATATTGAGCACAAGATGTCACTTTTGAGCTCCCGAAGAATATTTCTGTAAGCATTCTCTCTTTCAAAAATTCATACTTTAGGATGTCCATATGCCTCTAAATTCTTGTTGACTGATATGGGTTTTGTTGACAGTCTATTGATGAGAGTTATCATGTCACCATTGATGAAAAGGTAAATCTTTTAGAACTTGTGTTCATATATGCTGATTCTTTCCTTTTTCTGGTTCACCTATTCCTGATTTACTTTCGTTAGTGTTGTCACAATCACCGAAAGCACATCAGATTAGGCAAAAGTAACTTAATCTTTGCAAGCTGACTGCCAAGTTCTATAGTTTTTCGTTTCCTCTGAGCTACTTCAGTGTATTCATGTGCTTAAGTTTAATGAAGCATATAAAAGGAAATTGGAATATGTTGCAGATATCCATCTAAAATTCTTGCATTTTTGTCATAGATAGTGATAAGTGGTAGGACTTTGCAAGAAAATGCTTGTTCTACATGACTACGTCAACCAAAACCTTTGAGACATTATGCAATCATACAGAGTAGCACGATACATGCATGAGGCACAGTACAAATTCGAAGGGATTGATGACCCTTAATCTGAGCCTTTAGAGAAATAAATAAAAAAATAATCCGATGGATGAAATTGAATTATTCAATTAGAAGCCGATATGACTTGTAAGAAAATAATGTCATATGTCAAAAGAAGTCAAATATTTTCTCAGCATGTTCACTATTTGGAGGATTGAACTCCAAAACACCAAAAGCATCTATTTTCATTTTTGTTTAGATAGTATTATTTGGTCCTTTACTATCTCTTACCCATTATGCAAATTCTGCATACTAAAATATTTATTCATGCTTAAAAATAATAACAACAATGGGTTACAAATCATGACAAGCATGTAAACTACATTGGAATATCGGATAATTGTTCAAAGTGATCGACTATGCAGTGTTCCGAATACTGTTACTGTTGAAGCTATCAAATAATTGTTTAATGCCATCGACTGTAACAAATCTGGTTAGTTCATGCCGAATCATAACTAATACTAGAAGAATTTCATTTTCTTTCCATGTTTGACTTGTATTTATCATCACAAAATCATTGCTGCTATCTGTTTTCAGCTAACAATTATACAACACAATCTGGAAGAGAAACTAATCACTCAAACTTGAGTACACCAAATCTGCTATTTAACTGTCCTTCCAGTGTTTTATAATCAAAGACCAACCTCAGCAATCATGTATTTATTTATTTATTTTGCAGAAAGTGGTGACAGTGAAACCTTGTTTGTGGAATGGAATGAAGAGACTTTGCCACTTGTTTGCTAGGAAATTTTATCCTGAAGCTCTTCACAACCTGATGCAGTTGTTCTCTAATGACACCCTCATATGAGACACATCAGCAGGAACACCATTGTTTGGTCTGGTTGTGCCTCCTGACATCACATTGTTGAGTCAATTGCTCCATGAAATCCATGCCAATTCTTGAACTCAAGCCACCTCATTTTGACACCAAACTCCACCATGTAGCAGCAGAAGATTGTTGGAGGCAATTGGGATGATTTGAATCTATGTTTCTCTTTAAGTAGGGATGAGGTGGATACTACTTTATTTGATGGTGCACTCCACCAAGTACTGGTCGTCTCTCTGTTTTGTGTTTTCCTGGTTATTTGATCTCTTGAGCAGCAAAATTTTGTTAGTCCATTTAACTTTATAGAGTGCTCAATTCTTTTGTAGAGAGAGAGAGAGAGAGAGAGAGAGATTATAAAACACTTTCTTTGTGAAGTCTTTATGGCAAATCTCTTTTTTTTTTTTGAAAGAAAACTGAAGCACAAAAAGAAGTGAATAATTTGGTTAGCAGATTCATAAAAGATGTCATTAAAAAAACTTAAAACAATAGAGAACAACTTAAAAGTTCTGAACAACTTAACTACTTTAACTCAATGAACATTGCCAAATTATTTCTCGATATAATATTGCTCATGTTAATGGATAAGGGAACCAAACATATGCTTTATTTCTCTGACTGAACTTGCCAATTAATTAAGCATTATCATCCGAGTGCTGAACATTGACTTATAGTTTAATGAAAAGGATTAATGGAGGTGAAGTCCTATGATATTGATGTGAAAAATGAGATCATGGGAAAATGGAAAGCTTATTTGCATTATCTATAGCAATATGAATCAGTGAAATCTAAAAATGCACTTTGTTAAGGATCATTTTTCCAGTGGTTTGGACTGACCATTGACTGATGCATATCATCATCAAGACTCCCAGTTTCTAATTTTGGTGGTATTCAACAGTTGCAAAATTTATTTAAATATAGATCGACATAATATTTAGGAACTTTAAGACCAGAAGGATAGATGAAGAACTCATTCATACATAATATCCTTATAAGTGCACTAATAAGATGCATAAAGCAAACTTGCACTATAATTTCTTCATTCATATTCCTTATGGTAGATAAATTGATGAGTTTCTTTAAGCTAAGGCAAAATTGAGGTTATGCATTCTATGAAACCAAGTTATAATTAAGTATACTATCTCATTTCCGTTCTATACTATAAGAATTCTTGAGGAGTGTAATTGGGTTTATGTGATAAACTTGAAAATTTTCCCAAGGATATAAATAAACAAACTGTTCTACTGTTGTCGTTGGTGTTTGCTAATGATAGGTTTTCAATCTCTCCCTTATTAGAACAAGTATAATTTTGCTGAGTATTGGTTGCCAATGAAGAGTGATGTCTGGAGTAGAGAAAATTAGCTCAACATGGTCTCCAAAGATCTTTCCACGGTAGAGGTAACTGAGGCCAACCTTTTGAGGTATTGGATCTTCTATTTATAATATGAAGAGATTTGTTTGCATATCTTGAGTAACAATGAAGCTTATGTGTTGCAATAGAGATGCATTAAACTATTTCTTAAACATTAGTTCAAAATATTAAGTTTATAGAGACATTAAAGAGCTTATTTATCCTATTTCACTCTGATCATATGGTTTAATTATTTTCGGTTCCGAATATCGTGTCTAAATGCTAGTATGTCTTTTTCATATTCAATTATCAAAAATCACTATTTTGAATGTTTATGCTGGCTTTTACTTTGAACTATAACTTTTGTCTTAACATCATGTTTGCATTTCCTGTAGTTTGACTAGTATCATTTTCAATTTTAGGCTTTTCATGGTTGCTAATTTTTGGCATCTAGAATTGATAGTAGTAATAAAATTTAGTTAATGAGATTAACTATAATAACATATATGTGTTAAGTATTTGTATTTCAAATTTAGAAGGGCTCATACGAAAAAACCATCAACATTGCAAAAATCTGCATGCAATTTCCCAAATAAATAGAAACATAATTTAAACTTTTTAAATAAAATTAAGAAATCAGAAACTTACATCTACAAAAAGGGAATTATATTTTGGATTTTTTTGTTCAATGAGTTTTTAAGAGGGATCAGAGGATCACACTGGAATATGACATAATATAAAAATTTAGCAAAAAGTTATCAATTAAACCATTGACCTTCCAAATCTAATTTCATGAACAAAAACTTGAAAAAAAGGTAATATTTCAGTTCAGATTGACTCTCATGAATCAAACTTGGCCAATCTACTATTACTGTTTTACTTGTGATTAATTGAGATTATTGGAGTTATAAGAAAGAGTGGAAAAAAAAGGGAAAGATGATGGCCTCAACTTCAACTGTCCCTAACATGCAACACTCCCCTGGCCGTGCTATCATGGCCAAGCATGACTCACCACAAATCCTTTTAATACTTACAGTAGAAAAAGTTCCTTGTACAAACAAATGATTTGCATAACTAAAATGATGAATTTCTCGTATCTCATTTATATATATTGTTGTTCATGTTACCACCAATTCTTTTTCTTTCTCCTCTAACTATCAAAATGAATGGCAAATTAACACTGTTTAGGATGTTGGTTTCATGTTAATTAGTTCTCACATTAGTTCTGTGCTTGTAGTTAATCTATGTTTGTTCAGTTCTTCCCCTTTAATTAACTTCTGATTTCTATTATGATATAGTTTTTGTATAATACATTCTTTTTATCACTTAATTTTTCTTATACTCCTCAAATTTGTCTGAAGAAATGATTTTGCGTTGTTTTAGTTGCCTCTTAATCTGCAATGGCTTTGTTCACTCCATCAGTTCTTGTAATGCAGAAGGATTTGCTGACTTCAAGTGATCGCTCAACGAGATGCCATCAAGCATCTATCTTTTCTCATTCAACTAGCAGTGTTGAGAACTTGCTCTTTCTCAGAGCACATCCTGTCTCCACCAATCTACTATGCAAACCATCATCTTTGACAAGACACCCTGAAGGAGGCCATTTTTAGATTTACCCATGAGTGGCAGCCAGTGCTATTTATTTGATTCTTAGAAGTTTTCAGCTTCATGTGGCAACAAGTTCTAGCTTGATGATGTCAGTGAATCTCAACAGTTTGTTCCAGATATTTTGAATGGAATATTTGAAATAGCAATTGAGATGGAAAAGATTGAGAAGAATTCATTGAGAAGCAAAATGCTGGAGGGGTATCTTATGGTAGCTCTGTTTGTGCCATCAACATCAACCAGACTTTCCTTTGAGCCAGCTATAAAAAGGTTCGGAGGAGAAGTTTTTGATTACAGAAGAAGCACGTGAATTTTCTTCAGCCATGAATAGAAACTCCTGAAGGTATGATCTTAATTATGGATAATTTTGTGGTGTCCAGAATTGTATAAGGAAGACTTAACGAGTGGAAAGCATGATTTGCAGATATAACTACAGTTGAAGGTTACACAGATATAATTGTTTTAAAACATTTCAAAAGTGGAGTTGCTAGATGGCAGCTTCAACAGCCAATATTCTTTTTTATAAAAGCTGGGATGATCAAGGACAGCATCCAACACAGGTAAAAGGAATAGTATCTCAATGTTATCTTGTTCAGGAAGGATGATAAAAACAGAAGAAGACAACTGGAGGTTTTTATGCTGCATTTTCTCTCAGATGATTCTGATGTATGCATGATTTGTTGACAGCCAGGTTTTCTATGTACGGAAGTTTGCTTCACCATTAGAACTACATGGGAAAAAAATACTTGAAACCTCAATGAATTATGATGACATAATTGTTCTTACTTGTCAGATTAGGAAGTACATTACTTCATCAGAAAATGTTCCTTAAGGTTGCTGTGAATTCTTTGAGGTCATCATAAGGAAATAGAAGTCAACCGGTTCATGATGCTAGTTGTAATAGAAAAATCAGATATTGGTATGAATTGCTAGCCTCAGTGTATAGGTACTATCGAGAGATATTTCACAAGCTGATAAGCACCACAATAATGCATTAATTTTCTTGGCATGTACATTGTGAACAAAGCTCTGGTTTTCTAGAAGTGGCTTCGAGGAGTGATGTTGCCTTATCAAGCTTGCGTTCAGAAAGAATGATTTGGTGAGATTATGCATAGACCTTTATAAAGAAATTCATGGCAAGTGCATTGTGGACAAAGAGGTGTTAGATGTGCTTCCTAAGCATCCTCACCCAAGACTTGATGAGGTACGTGAACATGTCTGGAACCATTTCTTTCTTAGTATGTAGAACAAAAGATCCATTGTCTCAGCAACCAACACTTAATTTTCACAAAGATAATTGCCGAAGAAATGCAAGGTTTACTTTTATTTGAGACTTCCTTTTTTTTCTTTTCTAAATACTGCATCCTCTATTTGTGTCAGTGATTTAAAAAGCGCTAAGCGTCAAGGTTCATAAACGCCTAAGGCGCTAGGCGCTCGCCTGAGCGAAGCGAGTCACTAAAATATAAAAATATATAATATAATTATTTAAAATTTTAAATATAATTATTTAAATATAATAAATTTAAAAAAATGAAAAATAATTGTATTAAAATCAAAATAATATATTATTAATCTAATAAATATAAATACTATTATTAATATATTGTTAATAGTATACTGTATACTGTTAACAATATACTGAAGGAGAAGAAGGAAGAGGTGTGTTAGGGAGTGCTGATTGAGAAAAGAGGAAGCGGGAGCGGGAGCGGGAGCGGAAGCGAGAGCGACGAGCGGCGACAGCGGCAGTAGCAGCGAGCAGCGGCAACGGGAGCGGGAGCAATGTCTGTTGTTTTCTGTTGTTTTTTCCTTCTCTTATTTGAATATTTTCAAAGTGGCTCAGAATATTTCTTGAAAATAAAGGAGAAATGTCTTATTTAGCTTGTCTACCTCTTGTTTTGGACTTCTCCTAGGAGTAAAAACAAGTGTTCGGTGCAATCCTTATTGAAGAGACAGCTGCAGAGATTGAAATATAGTTTTCTTGAAAAGCTTTCTTACAGCTGGTTGATACTTATTTTGTCTCCTCTGCAGTGTAACCTACACTGAATGGTCTGGAATATTTTTTTTGGTTGAATCAATATGCAACTTGACTTGTTTATAGGTGTGGGTGAAGAAACCGGTCAAGCTACATCTAGCTCTGGATTTTTCCAATCCAATTTTGCAGAATTATTATGTACCTGTATGTTATTCAACTGAAGTGTAAAATAATTATTGGTCTTTGTCCTTTTTATCTTAGCCTGTGCTTTAGATGTTTCTAATCCTTACCTTTTATGCATCTTCACATGACATGATACATAATGATATGCTTTTTACTTGGCGGCTTTTGTTCACATAATTGTTAAATTCTGAAATATTATATCAAGATATGTTATTATTGAGTGGATAAATGGGTGATTAGATTAAAATGTATTTTGCAGATCTTGTCTGTTGTTGGGCTTCTTCAGGATGAACTTGATCCTATGGTTTCTGTCATGAAAGTTGAAAAAGCTCATTTGGAATCTTATGCTGATATTGGTGGCTTAGATGCACAAATTCAATAAATTAAAGAAGCTGTTGACTTCCTTTTACTCATCCTGAGCTGTATGAAGATATTGGAATTAGGCTTCCCAAGGGAGTTATACCATATGGGGAGCCAAGGTGAGAGTGTAGCATGTGAATTTCCATAACATGGACTTTACAACTTTGCCCCACACATTCTTTACCCTCCCTCTTCTCTATTCTCTCGATCTCTATTTAGTTACATTTATATTTTGTGTTTATGTGTGCTATTTATTGGCTCTAACTCTAGCGACAACACTTTATTGATTTGTATAGTTTAGTATATCTATCAGCATTTATTATGAGTAAATAGAGAAGAGAAATGAGAAAGGATGTTTTTATTGCCTATGTACTTCTTCTTTACCAATGGATGTCTTTTTTTAAAAAAAATTGACCTTCTATTATTGCAAATTTACAATCTAGATGGTGGTGGCCAATTAAAAAAAAAAGCTTAACTGAGTTTCACTTTAGAATTGGAATTATCTTTCTCTTGTGGGTTTGCGACCTAAAAGGTTTTTGCTATACAATTTGTGTTGCATGGTGATCTGAATGCTATGGTATCTGCATTGGTTATTGCAAAGTCCTTATTTTCGTACTATTTATGAATGCTTAATTTCAGGCTGTGGCAAACTCAACTTGAGAAACTTTCTTGCATGTTTTTGGAAGTGAGTTGATTCAGAAATATTTGGGTGATGGCCCAAAACTTGTTAGAGAACTGTTTAGAGTGGCAGATGAACTTTCTCCTTCGATAGTCTTTATTGATGAGATAGAAGCAGTTGGCACCAAAAGGTCAGTCGATGAGAAATAAAAGTCCCACTTTTTTCTTTCTCTTGTATGTAAATCATAGTTAAAATTATCAGACTATTCTATCTGACCAATTTTAGATATGATGCTCATTCGGGTGGTGAGCGTGAAATACAGAGAACGATGTTGGAGTTGTTGAACCAGTTAGATGGTTTTGACTCAAGGGGGGATGTTAAGGTCTTGCAACCAACAGAATTGAAAGCCTTGATCCAGCCTTGCTTCGGCCTGGTCGTATTGATGGGAAGATTGAATTCCCGCTGCCAGACATTAAAACTAGATATCGTATTTTTCAGGTTTGTTATGCTTCATGAACAAATACAGGATGCTTACAGAACACCAGTGCATGTTTTTGTACACTTTGCGGGTTCTTGCTAAATTCTTATTTTCATGTTAATTTCTTTAGATACATACCTCTAGAATGACGCCGGCCAATAATGTCAACCTGGAAGAATTTGTCATGACGAAGGATGAGTTCTCTGGAGCTGATATCAAGACAATCTATACTGAATCTGGCTTGCTTGCTTTAAGAGAGTGTAGGATGAAGGTGTGTCACATATTTACATGTAAAATTGTATTCTTTTATATAGAAGGTTATTGTTAGATAAAGCTTTTGTTATTACACTAATATTATCAGCAATTGTTATTGTGGTTTTATATACCTTTTGTTTGGGATATATACATGCTTTTTAAAATGGATATTGACTTTTGAATGCCAATTGTCCATACCCTAGGGATTTTATGAATTTTTCCTATGTTCCTATTAATGTTCAGAAATTGATCACTTAAAAAGTTAACCACTAAAAGAGAGGAGAACTTTTCATATTACCTCTCCTATTCTATAAAGGTAACTCATTTCTTTATAATTTAAATGTGATGGTTCATGTAAGTTGTATTTAGTCTATGTTCTCCATTAGATTGCTTTTCAGATTCATATTATAAAGCTATATTGTCCAGATGACTTCTTCTGACCCCAGTTATAGTTCCTGGTATGTATTTATAAAGCCACTAATTTACCCGAATGAGGGTTCCTTATTGATTCAAGTTTTTATTACTTCTCTTTCTTGGGGCAAGAGGAGCATGACCATTTGAGGAAGCATCAATCTTTATTAGTGTATCATTGCTCTGGATAAAACTTGTTATAAGAAGTAGAATAAAGAACTAGAAACGATCATTCTTTGGGCTAGATGTAATAAAGTTATTTACCTGTTGAGGGAGATTTACTTACAAAAGCATATTGGAAATTTGTTCAGGTGACATTTTTGGTGATCTCTGAACACTCAAGTCTATGCTTCGTGTTTTCAAGTCTAAAGGTCTACAACCAGGTTTAGAAGCTCGGTCGACCTCTGGTCTTGACACCTTGTTGCATTGGTATCTCACCAGTTTATCGGGCAATATTCCAACCTTTTTCACACATTATCAGTAAAAGATAATACAAAAACAACACCATTTGATACTGAACCATATGATCCATACAGGTCCTTACTCAGGCTAATTAAGGTTTGTTATAGGCTCTAAACCTCCACCAATGTGTCTTAACAGTGGTTGACCACTGAAATAGTTTGTCATGCTACTAGAATAGAGATCCTCTTCTTCCTCCAAAAATAGAAAATGGAAAGGAAAGATGCTACTTATCTATTTTGTTCCCATTTCTTATGACAGCTTATCTCTCGTATAGAGAAGTGATGTGGTGATGCCTTGGCTCTTGGAAATGTCTTGATCTCGTCTTAATTTCTGATTCTCTGTTCTTTGTTTTTCTTTTCCCAATTCTCTTCTATAGCCTTGAGAAGTGAGACAATTTGGGAGAGAATCATTCAAGGCCCTAAATAATGAAATAAAGAAAAATTCAACTTAAAAAGTAAAATATAAACTGAATAAGATCAGTTCAACGTAAAAGAATATGGTTTGGCTTATAAGTAAAATTCTTGCTCTTGGGCACATGTTGGATCATATAGTTGATAAGAAACAATACGAATAATTCAAAACTAATATTGTTGATATGGATTCTGATGGTTTTCAAATGTTTGTTTTAATCAAAAGTTTTTCAAACAAGATCGTCAAATACTTGAATATTATCCTTGGTTTGGTGCATATTAAGTTTGACAAATCTGAGATGGTAGGGACATACCCAACAAATGGAATATTAACTAGTCTTCTTTGAAGAGACACTCTCACTTGACTAGTTTGAGTTGGACTACACGTCTTTAGTGGTTGGATCGGCTAGTTGAATTTGACTTGCATTGGATTAAGAGTTTAAACTAATACCCATTTGCTTTATCTTGCATTCCCAAAGTGCCCTAAGTTACATATCTCAGTAATTTATAGCTACATCATCTTACGCTCAGGTAACTCATGTAGACTTCAAGAAGGCCAAGGAGAAGGTGACGTTTAAGAAGAAGGGGTGCCTAAGGGACTCTACATGTGAGTTATTAATTCGCTTGCCTCATAACATGAAGGTTTGTCTCATATGTCGCTTTTGATTATCGTGATTCTCAATATATTATTTTTAGATGTTTGTTTGTGGACCTTGATGATCGCAAATTGGATAACAAAAATGGTTCAACATAAATAATCTTTTGAGAAATATTGTGCATCTTCATGCCCAAGTTGTAATCACATACCTTTTATATAAATGTGTTGTGTTTATATGTCTTAAGAAATCAAAGAACTAATTACAGAATACCCCTTGTATTTAACTACCTTGAGCATCTCGGTCCTTATGTTTTAAAAAGTTTCATTGGCATCCCTATAATTATGAAGGTAAAACATTTAGGTCTATTTACCATAATGTTGTTTGTTTTATCAACGGAAATTCAAAAACAAAAAAAAGGTAATTTAGCATTCTAGTTGACGGTAGTGGATGACGTCGGTGGTGGCGGATGGTGGCATTGTTGGGGGTTGCAGGTGGCTATTGTGGATGAGGAGAGTAGCGGTGAGAGGTAAGAGTGCCTCTGCTTCGGCGTCAGCGTCGACATCGTTGCCATTGTTGAGTGGCGAAAGGGCTGCTCGGCATCTGCATTGGTGGCTCTTTCGTCGCTTGGCAATTGCATCAACGTTGATGTAGATGCAAAGCGGTGTCGCTCTGCATCTGCGTAGGCGCCGACGCAAATGTAGAGCGACTGATGTAGTTGCCGAGTGACGTCGCTCTGTATCTGCGACGACGTCGATGCAGTTGCCGAGTGACGTTGCTTTACATTTACATTTACATTTACGATGCCGAGTGACTTTGTATCTACGTCGACGCGACGTAGTTGCCGAGCAAAAGGGCCATTGATGCATATGCCAAGTAGCGTCGCTTTACATCTGCATCGGTGACCCTTTCCCCGCTCGGCAACTGTATCGATGTCGATGTAGATGCATAGCAACCTTTATCTTTCGTCATCGCTCTCCTCATCCACAACAGTCACCCGTGGCGTTGTCGGTTGCCACCACTGACGTTGTTTGCCATCATCAACTGGAACATTAAGGGTACCTTTTTGCTCTTTATTTTTATATTTCTATCGGTAAAATTAATGGTGTAAGGGTAAATTGACTTAGATGTTTCATTTTCGTAACTATAGGGATGCCAATGTAAATTTCTGAAGTGTAGGGATCGAGATGCTAAAGAAAGCTAATTATGAGGGGTAATATGTAATTAGTTTGAAATCAAAAGTATATGCTAAATTGTTTCATGTTGGAACATGTCTTTTTAAGGAAATACGAAAGATAAACTAGAATGGCAATTCAGTAGGTGGGACTTCAACTTGTCACAAATGAAAATTGAAATGGGACAAAATATACATTGATTCACTGTGTTGGCACATGACATTTCGGTCAGGATTCATGCTGACTAAGTTGAACTATTGATCTTTTGGGTTTTGGCTAAAGCATAAAGAAGGATCACTGATTCACTCACAGTTTTTCTCGGAATGTTTAATTGCCGCATGAACAAGTGGTCTCAGGTATTTGTTATTGTCACTGTGGACCACTAACCTTCAAGATATTATTGTCTAAACCGTTTCATGTCTGATATTAAATAAGTTTTAGACATCAAAAGGATAAATCAGTTTATTCTTGATGAAACTTGTAGGTTGTGTTAATTCCATTGAGTTTTAGACCACTAGTCTTTGTTTTTGCCGGCCTTATTTCATTTGGTTATTTGGCAAATCTTTACACAAGTGTTTTGGTCTCTCTTTATTGATCTATGTTGTTGAGTAGTTTTCTGTCTCCCTTAATTCACCATATTCATTCTGCCTTCAAGTATAATTGCTCACACTTCAAGCAAAGACTATTTCCCGGTGATCGACTATGCAGTGTTCCGAATACTGTTTCTGTTGAAGCTATTAAATAATTGTTTAATGCCATCGCAACACAATCGGGAAGAGAAACTAATCGCTCAAACTTGAGTACACCAAATCTGCTATTTAACTGTCCTTCCAGTGTTTTATAATCAAAGACCAACCTCAACAGTAGTATTGAGTTCTTTTTTGTTTATATCAATCATGTATTTATTTATTTATTTTGCAGAAAGTGGTGACTGTGAAACTTTGTTTGTGGAATGGAATGAAGAGACTTTGCTACTTGTTTGCTAGGAAATTTTATCCTGAAGCTCTTCACAACCTGATGCAGTTCTCTAATTACACCCTCATACGAGACACATCAGCATGAACACCATTGTTTGGTCTGGTTGTGCCTCCTGACATCACATTGTTGAGTCATTTGCTCCATGAAATCCCTGCCAATTCTTGAACTCAAGCCACCTCATTTTGACACCAAACTCCACCATGTAGCAGCAGACGATTGTTGGAGGCAATTGGGATGATTTGAATCTATGTTTCTCACTAAGTAAGGATGAGGTGGATACTACTTTATTTGATGGTGCACTCCACCCAGTACTGGCCTTCTCTCTGTTTTGTGTTTTCCTGGTTATTTGATCTCTTGAGCAGCAAAATTTTGTTAGTCCATTTTACTTTATAGAGTGCTCAATTCTTTTGTAGAGAGAGAGAGAGAGTGAGAGACATTATAAAACACTTTCTTTGTGAAGTCTTTATGGCAAATCTCTTTTTTTTTTTTTTGAAAGAAAACTGAAGCACAAAAGGAAGTGAATAATTTGGTTAGCAGTTTCATAAAAGATGTCATTAAAAAAACTTAAACAATAGAGAACAACTTAAAAGTTCTGAACTTCTAAGATCTGATCTCAAACACATGCTATATGGTATATTGTGAACATATTGAATGACAATTATTATCTAATGGATGTTAATATGTACAACATACTTGTAATGTTATGATGTATAAATCAAATGTAATGTTCTAAATCTCATTAAAATCTGATATAATTTCTAAATTATACATAGAAATGATATAATAATATTTCAAATAATAAAAGCCTATCTATTGTGAGGAGGAAGAACAACTTCATGGCTTACTCAGCTCTTTCACAGGATAATTGATATCAAAATTAGTTGCCCGTGATGTTTAGAGAGAGAGAGATTATCTTCTACTCCTTTGCTTTAAAAATTATATACATATATATATATATATATATATGTATATATATTATTGGTGAGAATTCTGAAAACATTTTATGCTAATTATTAAATCATTATAGAGATCATTTTTTGGCTAAATACTGAAGACAGCATTTTATTGTGTTTGTAATGAATAAGCACACCGCAACCTTTTTTCTCTCCCGTACGACTACTCAGCACGTGAATCGCACATGTTTCGGATCCGTTTCGAGTGGATGTCGCATCGCACATGCTTCGGACCCGCTTCACTAGAAGATCCGATTCCAGTTGAACTTAACGCGGCCTATATATACATATATCCTCAGTCTCCACCCCCATCCCACTCCCGCTCTCGCTCTCTCTTCTCTTCCTCCTTCGATCTCTCTCCCTCTCTTCGTGTTTGGCTTCGCCGTCCTTGGTCAATCCTCCGCCGTGCCCTCCTCTCTCTCTGTCTCTCTTCGGGCGAAGATGAAGCGGCCGGTGAAGTTCATCGCCGACCCTAGGGCACGGCGCACCGCGTTCAAGAAGAGGAGGGCCTGCTTCCTCAAGAAGGCCTATGAGCTCTCCACCCTCACCGCCACCGACGTCGCCGCCATCTCCTTCGCTCCACATGATGCACCTCCCGGCGCCGTCCCCGACCTCCTCACCTGGCCTCAGGACCGGAAAGAGGTGGTCCGCATTATCCGCCGCCTCCCTAAGTACGGCGACGGCGCCGGTCCCGGCATCAATAAAACGCCGAAAATCAAGCCCCCGGAGGAGGTTGCCGTCGACCAGGCGTGGGACGACCAGGGGGCGCTTTGGACCATCGTGAGGTCCCTGCTGGAACCAGAGATCCTGGCCCTGAGAAATAGCGGAACTAAGTTACCGGAGGAACCGGAGTGCTCGAGCTCCCATCACATCCTAGGGCTTCAAGATCCTCTTCCTCCTCCTCCTCCTCTCGCGGCGGCGATCGTCGACGATGCCTCCGACCCCACTGCCATGAGGATTCACGAGCTCCTGAGTATGCCCGATACCTTCTACGGGAACGATGAGGCCTCCTTCGCTGAGTTGCTGCACCTGATGCAACAAGAGTAGACCAGCAACATCTGCGATAACTTCTTCAGCTACAAGGAAAATGGGTATTTTTTTTCTTTTTATTGCGAAGTTGGATACACAGTCAAAATCTGTCCTCTGATTCCACGAGCAATAAAATCAGCTTCTTTTTAAACAAAAATCGTGCAAAATTTTACTGGTAACATCTATTCAGCAACCAGAGTGCCAAATAGATGACTTGCATACACCATTGTTTCATACTTGTTTACCTCTCAGTACTTCTTTACATTTAGATTAGCTCAAGAAATAATAAGATTTTCTTATGCATTTTGTCTTTCCGACAAGAGTTACTTGACAGCAGTATCCAATTTTAGGCTTTTAGCCAATGATCTAACACTAGCGAGTTAAGAACTGCTTTCATATTTTATCCTTTCTCAATCAGTGCCATCTTGTGTTTCAATGGGTCATAGAGGAACTCTCAATTGTTCATCTCCTTATAAGTACATTTATAAGAGATGAATTATCCTACTTTGCTTTGATCATATGTTTTAATTGTTTATTTTTGGGGTTTTAAGTATGCTGTCTGCAGTCCTATCACAATCACTTTTGCCTCGAGTGCAGGTATGTCTTTGGCAGGCATATTCATCTACCAAGTTAGCTGTTTTTAAATGTTTATGCTTGCCTTTACTCTGAACTATAACCTACATTGTCTTACATTATCTTGGCATTTACTGTAGTTTAACAAGTATCATTTTCAGTTTAGGCTTTTATTCATGATTATTCAATTTTGGCACCTAATTCATGATTGTTCCATTATACTAATACATCCACCGTGTCCCCATTTTTTCTATTGGACATCATGTCTCGTAGTCAGCCTTAACAACATTAACTCAATGAACATTGCCAAATTATTTCTCGATATAATATTGCCCATGCTAATGGATAAGGGAACCAAACATATGCTTTATTTCTCTGGCTGAACTTGCCAATTAATTAAGTATTATCATTCGAGTGCTGAACATTGACTTATAGTTTAATGAAAAGGATTAATGGTGGTGAAGTCCTATAATATTGATGTGAAAAATGAGACCATGGGAAAATGGAAAGCTTATTTGAATTATCTGTAGCAATATGAATCAGTGAAATCTAAAAATGCTCTTTGTTAAGGATCATTTTTCCAGTGGTTTGGACTGACCATTGACTGATGCATCTCATCATCAAGACTCTCAGTTTCTAATTTTGGTGGTATTCAATAGTTGCAAAATTCATTTAAATATAGATCGACATAATATTTAGGAACTTTAAGACCAGAAGGGTGGATGAAGAACTCATTCATACATAATATCCTTATAAGTGCACTAATAAGATGCATAAAGCAGACTCGCACTATAATTTCTTCATTCATATTGCTTATGGCAGATAAATTGATGAGTTTCTTTAAGCTAAGGCAAAACTGAGGCTATGCATTCTATGAAACCAAGTTATAATTAAGTGTACTATCTCATTTCCGTTCTATACTATAAGAATTCCAGAGGAGTGTAACTGGGTTTATGTGATAAACTTGAAAAATGTCCCGGGGATATAAATAAACAAACTGTTCTACTGTCGTTGGTGTTTGCCAATGATAGGTTTTCAATCTCTCCCTTATCAGAACAAGTATAATTTTGCTGAGCGTTGGTTGCTAATGAAGAGTGATGTCTGGAGCAGAGAAAATTGGCTCAACATGGTCTCCAAAGATCTTTACATGGTAGAGGTAACTGAGGCCAACCTTTTGAGGTCTTGGATCTTCTATTTATAATATGAAGAGATTTGTTTGCATATCTTGAGTAACAATGAAGCTTATGTGTTGCAATTGAGATGCACTAAACTATTTCTTAAACATTAGTTCAAAATATCAAGTTTATAGAGACATTAAAGAGCTTATTTATCCTATTTCACTCTGATCATATGGTTTATTTCTTTTCGGTTCTGAATACCGTGTCTAAATGCTGGTATGTCTTTTTCATATTCAATTACCAAAGATCACTATTTTGAATGTTTATGCTGGCTTTTACTTTGAACTATAACTTTTGTCGTAACATCATGTTTGCATTTCCTGTAGTTTGACTAGTATCATTTTCAATTTAGGCTTTTCATGGTTGCTAATTTTTGGCATCTAGAATTGGTAGTAGTAATTAAATTTAGTTAATGAGATTAACTACAATAACATATATGTGTTAAGTATTTGTATTTCAAATTTAGAAGGGCTCATACAAAAAAACCATCAACATTGCAAAAATCTGCATGCAATTTCCCAAATAAATAGAAACATAATTTAAACTTTTTAAATAAAATTAAGAAATCAAAAACTTACATCTACAAAAAGGGAATTATATTTTGGGATTTTTTGTTCAATGAGTGTTTGAGAGGGATCAGAGGATCACACTGGAATATGACATAATATAAAAAATTAGCAAAAAGTTATCAATTAAACCATTGACCTTCCAAATCTAATTTCATTAACAAAAACTTGAAAAAAGGTAATATTTCAGTTCAGATTGACTCTCATGAATCAAACTTGGCCAATCTACTATTACTGTTTTACTTGTGATTAATTGAGATTATTGGAGTTATAAGAAAGAGTGGAAAAAAAAGGGAAAGATGATGGCCTCAACTTCAACTGTCCCTAACATTCAACACTCCCCTGGCCGTGCTGTCATGGCCCAAGCATGACTCACCACAAATCCTTCTAATACTTACAGTAGAAAAAGTTCCTTGTACAAACAAATGATTTGCATAACTAAAATGATGAATTTCTCGTATCTCATTTATATATATTGTTGTTCATGTTACCACCAATTCTTTTTCTTTCTCCTCTAACTATCAAAATGAATGGCAAATTAACACTGTTTAGGATGTTGGTTTCATGTTAATTAGTTCTCACATTAGTTCTGTGCTTGTAGTTAATCTATGTTTGTTCTGTTCTTCCCCTTTAATTAACTTCTGATTTCTATTATGATATAGTTTTTGTATAATACATTCTTTTTATCACTTAATTTTTCTTATACTCCTCAAATTTGTCTGAAGAAATGATTTTGCGTTGTTTTAGTTGCCTCTTAATCTGCAATGGCTTTGTTCACTCCATCAGTTCTTGTAATGCAGAAGGATTTGCTGACTTCAAGCGATCGCTCAACGAGATGCCATCAAGCATCTATCTTTTCTCATTCAACTAGCAGTGTTGAGAACTTGCTCTTTCTCATAGCACATCCTGTCTCCACCAATCTACTATGCAAACCATCATCTTTGACAAGACACCCTGAAGGAGGCCATTTTTAGATTTACCCATGAGTGGCAGCCAGTGCTATTTATTTGATTCTTAGAAGTTTTCAGCTTCATGTGGCAACAAGTTCTAGCTTGATGATGTCAGTGAATCTCAACAGTTTGTTCCAGATATTTTGAATGGAATATTTGAAATAGCAATTGAGATGGAAAAGATTGAGAAGAATTCATTGAGAAGCAAAATGCTGGAGGGGTATCTTATGGTAGCTCTGTTTGTGCCATCAACATCAACCAGACTTTCCTTTGAGCCAGCTATAAAAAGGTTCGGAGGAGAAGTTTTTGATTACAGAAGAAGCACGTGAATTTTCTTCAGCCATGAAGAGAAACTCCTGAAGGTATGATCTTAATTATGGATAATTTTGTGGTGTCCAGAATTGTATAAGGAAGACTTAACGAGTGGAAAGCATGATTTGCAGATATAACTACAGTTGAAGGTTACACAGATATAATTGTTTTAAAACATTTCAAAAGTGAGTTGCTAGATGGCAGCTTCAACAGCCAATATTCTTTTTTATAAAAGCTGGGATGATCAAGGACAGCATCCAACACAGGTAAAAGGAATAGTATCTCAATGTTATCTTGTTCAGGAAGGATGATAAAAACAGAAGAAGACAACTGGAGGTTTTTATGCTGCATTTTCTCTCAGATGATTCTGATGTATGCATGATTTGTTGACAGCCAGGTTTTCTATGTACGGAAGTTTGCTTCACCATTAGAACTACAGGGGAAAAAATACTTGAAACCTCAATGAATTATGATGACATAATTGTTCTTACTTGTCAGATTAGGAAGTACATTACTTCATCAGAAAATGTTCCTTAAGGTTGCTGTGAATTCTTTGAGGTCATCACAAGGAAATAGAAGTCAACCGGTTCATGATGCTAGTTGTAATAGAAAAATCAGATATTGGTATGAATAGCTAGCCTCAGTGTATAGGTACTATCGAGAGATATTTCACAAGCTGATAAGCACCATTATAATGCATTAATTTTCTTGGCATGTACATTGTGAACAAAGCTCTGGTTTTCTAGAAGTGGCTTCGAGGAGTGATGTTGCCTTATCAAGCTTGCGTTCAGAAAGAAAGATTTGGTGAGATTATGCATAGACCTTTATAAAGAAATTCATGGCAAGTGCATTGTGGACAAAGAGGTGTTAGATGTGCTTCCTAAGCATCCTCACCCAAGACTTGATGAGGTACGTGAACATGTCTGGAACCATTTCTTTCTTAGTATGTAGAACAAAAGATCCATTGTCTCAGCAACCAACACTTAATTTTCACAAAGATAATTGCCGAAGAAATGCAAGGTATACTTTTATTTGAGACTTCCTTTTTTTTCTTTTCTAAATACTGCATCCTCTATTTGTGTTTTGCCCCCCATAAACAAAATCACCTGATATCTCTTAAACAACCATTCATGGCGAAGTGACTAAAACTTGATTAATGTTATGCAACAAAGGACCAAAATTTATGAAATTGCAAGGATGATGATCCTAGAGCTGTATATTTCAAACAAGCCAAGAATGGTCTTTATGTTTGAATCACTCCATTGATGCTGCTGCTGCTTTGCTGGTAAGTATCGATACAAACTATTTCTTTTATTTGTTTTACGTAATTCGATAGGCCATTTTGACATTGTCCATTGTTACAGAATTCTTTTTTCTGCTTCTGTGTCCATTGTTAATGGCTGAAAAACAAGTATCTTAATTTCGTCAAAAGATTGCTAAGCTAATGTTATAAAGAGATTAGATTGACTGATTCTGTTTCTTAAAGATGTGATGTGATTAACAGAAGCAGAAAGGAGTATGAAAATTTAATGCTATTTTGCCCATCTCATCATGATGAGAAACACTAATTGTATTTATGCTCTGAATACTTGCTTGCTTGTTTCTTGTAAGATTAACTGTGTATTTATTTATTAATTTTATATATTTTGGATGGAATCCCTTCTAAAATCTAGCTTTGATTGCAATCATATTATTCCACATAGTAAGTGTCAAATGAGTTTTATTTACCGTAATGGAGTAATGTGGTGAATCATTAAATAGAGAAAAAAAAACATCCTGATTATTAAAGTTAAGAATTTAAGTCTTGCTCTAAATAATTGGCTATATTATATTTGAATGAAAATAATTAAATTTTAATATAACATATGTGTTTTATTATTTTAATACAAATTTTTCATAAGGCATCCCTAATAATTGGAATAATGTGTTATCTCTTCCACGGTATTTCTAATAAGTCGTAATGCCTCAACTATTAGGATTGATGAATTCTTTTTATGTCTGGTCTATTTTTATATCATTCACATTGACTTGTTTGTTTTTTGAATATTTTATATAATTTTTTTAGTTTATTCTTCTATTACAGTCATGCCTAATCCCATATATAATATTACTTAAATATATTTAAAATAAAACTAATTTTTAAAGTATTCCAATCAGATAAGATTGATGTAAATTATAATTTTAAGAGTTAAATGTAACTTAAATATATTTAAAATAAAATTTAATTTTTTAAGCATTCTTGTCATATAATATAGAATGTTGATGTAAGTTAGAATCTTAAGAATTAAATAGATGGTGATTGGAGGGTACCTTAAAATTAGAAGGATAATAACTATATTTAGAGGGGTGTATTTGTAATTTTGTGTCACTTTGAAGGCAAATGAAAACTGAGATCGGCTTCTCTTTTTTCGCCTCTTTTCCAAAGCCAAATCCCCAAGCCTTACTCTCGATCTCGAGCTCTCATGGTGGTACTCCTCGAAACCCTAGGATCCATGGGCCAGGGAACCCCCGGAGGCATGGGAAACTAGTGGTGCCTCGACGATAGGAAGCACGATAGCGACAAAAAGGACAAAAAGTTCGAGTACTACGTTAGGATCCCGTCTTTTGTCGACAAGGATCAACTAGAACTAGACTTTGCCATTCTTATGCCCAATAAGGTCAGTTTTGCTGGTTTAATGATTATGGTTTGGTCGCATGATCTCGGATTGGTGAAGATTTTTAGTGTTTAGGGTGCAAATTTGATGTGGTTTTATTGATATACCTAATTTGCTAGTTTTCTATGGAAAATAACTTGCAATATTATGTGCATTTGCATAGATCACTGGTATTTAGGCTCGACGAACTTGGTTAGCTGAAGATCTGGGGTTCGAGTGATTTGTGGTCAATTTTTATGGGAGAGAATTTCTTGCATTATGAAGCCTTTGTGGGCATCATACGTTTGCCAACATAATTTCTATGGCCGGGGGTATCTTAAATGTCCAAAAGTTAAGAATATAACGAAAGAATTGAAGTCTAGAAGGTAAATTGAGCCCCATTTTGCTAGGATACATGGTAATATATTAGATTCATGGGCTGGACTGTAGGAGATCCAAGTTCTGTTGCATATGCCTGCTTAAGAATCATCATGTTCTTTTCTTCTTAGGAACTTTGTTTCTTTTGAATGTATCTAAATGTTTGTGTGTTGAGTCACTCAATCTAGGAAACCTATGTTGGGTAGCTAGAGCATTGATTTTGTTTTTACAAATTATATTATCTACTCTGTTTGATTTGAATTCTAATCCTTTAAGATTGTTTCATTTATTTTCAGTGGTTATTTAATTCTGTGAGTTAGTCAAAGTCTTTGATAAAGTGACAGTTTGGGTTCATTTTTTATCTATATGTTTGAATAATTAGATATTATTCAAATGGTGGCCTCATTAGCTTCTTAATAGATGGGTTGTGTACTTGCTTTCAACAATCGTAGAAATTCTAAATGTGAGAAGAAATTTGGGTCACCCACTCCTGTATGTCTTGCCTCCATCTCCACCTCCACCTCCACCTCCACCTCTTCCTTTTGTTTTCTGTTGTTTTTTCCTTCTTCTCTTATTTGAATATTTTCGAAGTGACTCAAAACATTTCTTGAAAATAAATGAGAAATGTCTTATTTAGCTTGTCTACCTCTTGTTTTGGACTTCTCCTAGGAGTAGAAACAAGTGTTCGGTCCAATCCTTATTGAAGAGACAGCTGTAGAGATTGAAATATAGTTTTCTTGAAAAGCTTTCTTACAGTTGGTTGACACTTATTTTGTCTCCTCTGCAGTGTAACCTACACTGAATGGGCTGAAATATTTTTATTGGTTGAATCAATATACAACTTGACTTGTTTATAGGTGTGGGTGAAGAAACCGGTCAAGCTACATCTAACTCTGGATTTTTCCAATCCAGAAGATTTTGCAGAATTATTATGTACCTGTATCTTATTCAACTGAAGTGTAAAATAATTATTGGTCTTTGTCCTTTTTATTTTAGCCTGTGCTTTAGATGTTTCTAATCCTTACCTTTTATGCATCTTTACATGACATGATACATAATGATATGCTTCTTACTTGGTGGCTTTTGTTCACATAATTGTTAAATTCTGAAATATTATATCAGGATATGTTGTTATTGAGTGGATAAATGGGTGATTAGATTAAAATGTATTTTGCAGATCTTGTCTGTTGTTGGGCTTCTTCAGGATGAACTTGATCCTATGGTTTCTGTCATGAAAGTTGAAAAAGCTCCTTTGGAATCTTATGCTGATATTGGTGGCTTAGATGCACAAATTCAATAAATTAAAGAAGCTGTTGAAATTCCTCTTACTCATTCTGAGCTGTATGAAGATATTGGAATTAGGCTTCCCAAGGGAGTTATACCATATGGGGAGCCTGGAACTGGGAAAACTTTACTTGCCAAGGTGAGAGTGTAGCATGTGAATTTCCATAACATGGACTTTACAACTTTGCCCCACACATTAGTATATCTACCAGCATTTATTATGAGTAAATAGAGAAGAGAAATGAGAAAGGATGTTTTTATTGCCTGTGCACTTCTTCTTTACCAATGGATGTCTTTTTTTTAAAAAAATTGACCTTCTATTATTACAAATTTACAATCTAGATGGTGGTGGCCAATTAAAAAAAAAAAGCTTAACTGAGTTTCACTTTAGAATTGGAATTATCTTTCTCTTGTGGGTTTGCGACCTAAAAGGTTTTTGCCATCCAATTTGTGTTGCATGGTGATCTGAATGCTGTGGTATCTGCATTGGTTATTGCAAAGTCCTAATTTTTGTACTATTTATGAATGCTTAATTTCAGGCTGTGGCTAACTCAACTTAAGCAACTTTCTTGCATGTTTTTGGAAGTGAGTTGATTCAGAAATATTTGGGTGATGGCCCAAAACTTGTTAGAGAACTGTTTAGAGTGGCAGATGAACCTTCTCCTTCGATAGTCTTTATTGATGAGATAGAAGCAGTTGGCACCAAAAGGTCTGTCGATGAGAAATAAAATTATCAGACTATTCTATCTGACCAATTTTAGATATGATGCTCATTCTGGTAGTGAGCATGAAATACAGAGAACCATGTTGGAATTGCTGAACCAATTAGATGGTTTGGACTCAAGGGGGGATGTTAAGGTCTTGCAACCAACAGAATTGAAAGCCTTGATCCAGCCTTGCTTCGGCCTGGTCGTATTGATGGGAAGATTGAATTCCCGCTGCCAGACATTAAACATCGTATTTTTCAGGTTTGTTATGTTTCATGAACAAATATAGGATACTTATAGAACACCGGTGCATGTTTTTGTACACTTTGCGGGTTCTTGCTAAATTCTTATTTTCATGTTAATTTCTTTAGATACATACCTCTAGAATGACGCTAGCCAATAATGTCAACCTGGAAGAATTTGTCATGACAAAGGACGAGTTCTCTGGAGCTGATATCAAGACAATCTGTACTGAATCTGGCTTCCTTGCTTTAAGAGAGCGTAGGATGAAGGTGTGTCACATATTTACATGTAAAATTGTATTCTTTTATATAGAAGGTCATTGTTAGATAAAGCTTTTGTTATTACACTAATATTATCAGCAATTGTTATTGTGGTCTTATATACCTTTTGTTTGGGATGTATACATGCTTTTTTAAATGGATATTGACTTTTGAATGCCAGTTGTCCATACCCTAGGGATTTTATGAATTTTTCCTATGTTCCTATTAAATGTTCAGAAATTGATCACTTAAAAAGTTAACCACTAAAAGACAGGAGAACTTTTCATATTACCTCTCCTATTCTATAAAGGTAACTCATTTCTTTATAATTTAAATGTGATGGTTCATGTAAGCTGTATTTAGTCTACGTTCTCCATTAGATTGCTTTTCAGATTCATATTATAAAGCTGTATTGTCCAGATGACTTCTTTTGACCCCAATTATAGTTTCTGGTTTGTATTTTATAAAGCCACTAATTTACCCGAATGGGGGTTCCTTGATGATTCAAGTTCTTATTACTTCTCTTTCTTGGGCCAAGAGGATCATGACCATTTTAGGAAGCTAAATTTTGCATCAATCTTTATTAGTGTATCATTGCTTTGGATAAAACTTGTTATAAGAAGTAGAATAAAGAACCGGAAACGATCATTCTTTGGGCTGGATGTAATAAAGTTATTTACATGTTGAGGGAGATTTACTTACAAAAGCATATTGGAAATTTGTTCAAGTGACATTTTTGGTGATCTCTGAACACTCAAGTCTATGCTTCATGTTTTCAAGTCTAAAGGTCTACAACCAGGTTTAGAAGCTCGGTCGACTTCTGGTCTTGACACCTTGTTGCATTGGTATCTCACCAGTTTATCGGGCAATATTCCAACCTTTTTCACACATTATCAGTAAAAGATAATACAAAAACAACACCATTTGGTATTAAACCATATGATCCATATAGGTCCTTACTCAGGCTAATTAAGGTTTGTCATAGGCTCTAAACCTCCACCAATGTGTCTTAACAGTGGTTGACCGCTGAAACAGTTTGTCATGCTGCTAGAATAGAGATCCTCTTCTTCCTCCGAAAATAAAAAATGGAAAGGAAAGATACTACTTATCTATTTTGTTCCCATTTCTTATTACAGCTTATCTCTGGTATAAAGAAGTGATGTGGTGATGCCTTGGCTCTTGGAAATGTCATGATCTCGTCTTAATTTCTGATTCTCTGTTTTTTGTTTTTCTTTTCCCCATTCTCTTTCATAGTCTTGAGAAGTGAGACAATTTGGGAGAGAATCATTCAAGGCCCTACATAATGAATTAAAGAAAAATTCAACTTAAAAAGTAAAATATAAACTAAATAAGATCAGTTCAACGTAAAAGAATATGGTTTGGCTTATAAGTAAAATTCTTGCTCTTGGGCACATGTTGGATCATATAGTTGATAAGAAAAAATACGAATAATTCAAAACTAATATTGTTGATATGGATTATGATGGTTTTCAAACGTTTGTTTTAATCAAAGGTTTTTCAAACAAGATCATCAAATACTTGAATATTTTCCTTGGCTTGGTGCATATTAAGTTTGACAAATCTGATATGGTAGGGACATACCCAACAAATGGAACATTAACTAGTCTTCTTTGAAGAGACACCACTTGACTAGTTTGAGTTGGACTACACGTCTTTAGTGGTTGGATTGGCTAGTTGAATTTGACCTGCATTGGATTGAGAGTTTAATACCCATTTGCTTTATCTTGCATTCCCAAAGTGCCCTCAGTTACATATCAAAGTAATTTGTAGCTACATCATCTTACGCTCAGCTAACTCATGTAGACTTCAAGAAGGCCAAGGAGAAGGTGACGTTTAAGAAGAAGGAAGGGGTGCCTAAGGGACTACATGTGAGCTATTAATTTGCTTGCCTCATAACATGAGGGTTTGTCTCATTTGTCGCTTTTGATTATCGTGATTCTCAATATATTATTTTTAGATGTTTGTTTGTGGACCTTGATAATCGCAAATTGGATAACAAAAATGGTTCAACATAAATAATCTTTTGAGAAATATTGTGCATCTTCATGCCCAAGTTGTAATCATATACCTTTTATATAAATGTGTTGTGTTTATATGCTTTAAGAAATCAAAGAACTAATTAAAGAATACCTCTTGTATTTAACTACCTTTAGCATCTCGGTCCTTATGCTTTAAAAAGTTTCATTGGCATCCCTATAATTACGAAAATAAACATTTAGTTCTATTTACCATAACGTTGTTTGTTTTATCGACGGAAATATAAAAACAAAAGACAAAAAGGTAATTTTAGCATTCTAGTTGACGATGGTGGATGACGTCGGTGGTGGCGGATGGTGGCATTGTTTGGAGTTGCGAGTGGCTATTGTGGATGAGGAGAGTAGCAGTGAGAGGTAAGAGTGCCTCTGCATCGGCATCGGCGTCGGCGTCGTTGGCATTGTCGAGTGGCTAAAGGGCTGCTCAGCATCTGCATTGGTGGCTCTTTCTTCACTTGGCAATTGCATCAGCGTTGATGTAGATGCAAAGCGGTGTCGCTCTGCATCTGCGTAGGCGTCGATGCAAATGCAGAGCGACCGACGTAGTTGCCGAGTGATGTCGCTCTGTATTTGTGTCGACGTCGATGCAGTTGCCGAGTGACGTTGCTTTACATTTACGTCGACATTGATGTAGTTGCCTAGCGACATCACTTTGCATCTGCAAGGGTCGTCGATGCAGATGCTGAGTGATGCTACTTTGCATCTACGTCGGCGCGACGTAGTTGCCGAGCAAAAGGGCCATCGATGCATATGCCGAGTAGCGTCACCTTACATCTGCATCGGTGACCCTTTCCCCGCTCGGCAACTGCGTCGACGTCGATGTAGATGCATAGCGACCCTTATCTTTCATCGTCGTTCTCCTCATCCACAATAGTCACCCGCGGCGTTGCCGTTTGCCACCACTGACGTTGTTTGCCATGACCAACTGGAACATTAAGAGTACATTTTTGCTCTTTATTTTTATGTTTATATCGGTAAAATTAATGGTGTATGGGTAAATTGACTTAGATGTTTCACTTTCGTAACTATAGGGATGCCAATAGTTTTCGCCTCTCTTAATTCACTAGATTCATTTTGCCTTTAGGTACAATTGCTCACACTTCAAGCAAAGACTATTTCCAGGTGACTTTAATGCCCCTAAGTCGGAGCTTAAAGATCATTTTTATCTTTATCTTTTTTGCTTTTTTTGCATGTTTCTTTCCTCTCACCTCAATTATGTGGATTGTATTATAATTATTTGAATTTATTATATTTGCACATTTAATATTTGGGATTTGCCACATGACGAAGATATGATTGAATGTTTCTGAGCCAATTAAGCTTTTACCTTATTGTTTGATGATTATACTCAAACGTCAATGATGGGAAATAATTCACATAATTGACCCTAAATAGTTGGATTATAGTGTTTTTGTTGGTATAATGTAGTTCAAATATTGATTTAATTGTATCGAAATGTTTGCCTTGATAGCGCTAAACCATTTTGACCAAATTTCTGCATAGGACAAGTAGCACATTTAACATTAATATCCTGTGGAACTTTATTTTGTTAAGGGGAAAGGATTTTTGGTTACATGAAAACATCATGAGGTAAATCTAAAACTGATATTCCTGTAAAGTTAGGAGTTTAACAATGCAAGCATGCTACGTGGTTCTGTTCTTGGATATTTGGAATCTACATATTCATATAGCAGTAGTAAGATCTTATGATAAATTACCATTTCTGAAATTATATCTAATTAGCCCTCATTTTCCATGAGACTGGGTGTATACCCCATCAGTAGAAAGAGTTTTGGTTTGTACTCATGATATGCATGACTTTAGTTCAATTGATATCAAAGAAAGATGTAGAATGTCAAAAACTAGCAGAATTGACTATAAGATTTCTTGTGGGTTAATTTATGGGATGTTGTTTTGTTTAGACCGGTATGAGATGGGCGATGTTTAGCAGTCTCTGAATAGATACGCGGACCTCCCTTGTTTTGGGTGTTTAGATCTAACTTATTAAAAAAAAAAACTATTTATTAAATGGTTTAGAATGCGAGCCCTCTTTGCCCACGAGCTGCCTGCTATCAGTTGTCGTCGCGCATATGCTGCTCATAGTGCGCACCATGTGCCACTAATTCTGGGTATGCTTCCTCCTCTTTGCTTTCATCTTCCTTCCAGTGATTTAAAAAGCGCTAGGCGCCAAGGTCCAAAAACGCCCGAGGCGCTAGGCGCTCGCCCGAGCGAAGCGAGGGCTAAAATATAAAAATATATAATATAATTAATAAATATAATTATTTAAAATTTTAAATAAAAATATGCTATTAAATTAAGAAAATCTAAGATACAAAATCACAATGTCACATTAACAAAAAGTTTTAACATTCAAAATAATAAAATTTTACATCAAAGTCATTCATCATAATCAATATTATCGTCATTTTCATACAAATAATCTTCATTAAATTCGTCTTTTTCCTCTTATCCTTCGACTTCTTCCTCTTCATCAAAATATGTTTAATTCTCTATGTCTTCAATAATAGCAGGAGCCGAGCTTTATGCTTTTGCACTCATTTTTCTCTTTGTCATATGTCTTATATATGTTTGTAATTCTCCAGCACCTGAAGCTCTTGCCACATCTCCTTATGTCAATCTATCATCTTCAAATACAAGCTCGTCTTCGGCATCTTGCAAGTTAGCACCCATTTCTCCTACCAACCACTCATTTGAATCATCAATATCTTACGATGAGATTGAATCGATTCTATTTTACAAATCATGATGAGCCTTCAAAGCTTAATTATACTTTATGTAAAAAAGATCGTGCAATCGTTGATGTTCCAACCGATTTCTTCTCTTCGAGTGAATCTGTCATGTCATATAATTTAAAAATATATTAATATATCTATCTAAATAAATTAATTAATTAAAATAAAAATATTTAGTGATCCTTACATGCTCAAAGACACTCTAGTTTCGCTCACAACCCGAAGCACTACATGTCAAACTAAGTACTTTGATAGCAAATTGCTGTAAGTTCGGAGTGAAGTTTCCAAATAGACTCCACCATTCAGCTACAAAATTTATGTTATTATTAGCAATAACATAGTAACATAATATATATGAAATTAATTATATCAAATTATTAATACTTGGAGACGTAGTTGTCCTGGATCGAACGACCATTGGAATTCCAAAAAGACCTTCGGTATTTTTATATAAAGATAATTCATGAATAATCTTATCTTGAACCTCAAGGCTGGGAACTAATCTTGCAACGCACTGATATAACCGATCCAAAACTTATGCATCAAACCCAACAGATTTAATTTTATAAAAGAATTCAGGGTTCAAATAATATCCTGCTGCATGTAAGGGACGATGAAATTGATAATTCCATCTTTCATCAATTATTGTAAAAAATTTCTCATATTTTTCTTCATTTTCATTAAAAAACCTTTTAATCGTCTCCTTTGCTCTATCCATAGCCTCATAAATATATCCCATTACAGGCTTATTTTCATTATCCACCAACCGAATGACTTGAACAAAAGGGCTCATTACCTTTAATGTATAAACTACATGATTCCAAAAGGATGGCATTAAGATGATATCAGTAGCCCTCTTGCCTTTTGCTTCTTTTGCCCATTTGTTTGTCACCCATTTCTCAGAGGTAAACATGTTTCTCGGATTATGTTTTTGACGATGTACGCTCTGTAATGTCAAGAATGAAGTAGCAAATCGGGTGACACCATATCTCACTAATTCTTTATTCCCTATAAATTCTCTCATCATATTCAAAGCCCCAATATGATTATAAAAAAATCCAACAACAAAAATTGCCATTTCTAGGGTTTTCTTGATGTCTAAGATCTTTCTAATATCCTCCAACATTAAATTAATACAATGTGCTGCACATGAAGTCCAATATAAGTGGTCTTTTTGTTTCAAGCAATTTACTTGAGACAAATGATAATAAAAATGATAAGACTTAAGAGTTTAACACATTTAATTGAAGATAAAATAATTAAAAATTTTAAAAGATTAATATTACCAGCTAATACATAGTTGCTTCCATTGTCGATTATTATTTGAACGATATTTTGTTCTCTAATTTCTTTCACGAAGTTGTCAAGTAAATCATATATCTTATCTTAAGATTTTACAAAAGATGAAGCATCTATTGACTTTACAAACATAGTCCCTGAAGAACAATTAACCATAAAATTAATTATACTCTTGCGCCTCCTGTCAATCCAAATATCTGACATAATAGAGCAACAATGTGTTGCCCATGATTCTTTATGACCCTTTAGTAAGTCATTTGTATAATTCAACTCTTTTTGCAACAATGGAACTCGCATCTCATAATATTAACTTGGAGGTTTTAATCCTGCACTATATTTTCCAATAGCTTCAATCATATCCTTAAAACTGTCTAAACGAGTTGTAATAAGGGGAAGACCAGCCTGATAGAAGAAGCGAGCAATGTGCTGAATTGTTCTTCCTTTTATTTTTTATCACAAGCATCACTTATATTTGTTTGTCTAAATTTTGAGCCTCCTACTTGGCCTTGTTGTTTCTGGGATCCTTGAAACATATATAGATCCATCGGTCCTTTTTTACCATTTTTAGTACTCAGAACTTCTTTTTCTCTTTTGTCGTATACTTTTTTTCCACTTGAGTTAATACTCATAAAATAATCTTCTTCTTCGTCCCTGAGATGTTCAACATTGTCTTCTGGTAAATTCTCATAAGATTCATTCTTTTGTGTCTTCTTTTCATTCATATAACTCAGCAACTCTTCTTTTACCTCAGGTGGACACTTTTTGCAAGCTACTGTATTCTTGAAATTTCCTACTAGGTGTTGTTTTGCACGAAAAATACCACCTCCAGTAGTCTTATCGCAGAATATGCAAGTCACTGCATTAGGATCTTTCGGATCCTTCAGATAATTATAACTCCATGCAGGATCTTTTTTTGATGCTATTGGAGACTCTATTGAGTTGCTCTGTATACTTGCCATTTATCTTGAAACCTAACAATAATTTCAAATAAATAAAAATTAATAGTATTAAAATCAAAATAATATATTGTTAATCTAATAAATACAAATACTATTATTACTCTATTATTAACAGTATATAGTATACTGTTAACAGTATACAGAAGGAGAAGATGGAAGAGGAGTGTAAGGGGGTGCTGACTGAGAAAAGAGGAAGCGGCAACGGCGACAGCGGCAACGAGCAGCGGTGAGCAGCGGGAGCGGGAGTGGGAGTAGGAGCGGCGAGCAGTAGGAGCGGCGACAGCGGCGAGCAGCGACAGCGGCGAGCAGCGGGAGCGGGAGCGGGAGCGGCAACGAGCAGGGTTAGGGTTGGGCAGCGACAACTGATATCGGTTTTAGTTGGTTTGATTGAACCAACTAAAGCACCAAGACCGAACCATACCTAAAATCCTGGTTCGGTCGCCTGGTTTAACCCAAGCGCTGGGCGCTGGGTGCTTGGCTCGGGCGAGCGCCCAAGTAGCACCTCTTTGAAGCGCGCCGCCTGGAAGTGAAGTGAGGCTCTCGGGCCTCGCCTCGCCTCGCCCGAGCGCCTAGGTGAGCGCCCGAGCGCCTTTTTAAATCACTGCTTCCTTCACCACTTTCTCCACGTCTTTCTTGTTTCCCTTCCTCTTCCTCCACCATCTCATCTTCTTCCTTTCTCTTCCTCCTTTCTCCTTCTCTTATCCTTTTATCTTCTTCCTCTTCCTCCATCACCTCCTCTTCTTCCTACCTACTTCGTCTTCCTCCTCTTTCTCCACTGCCATCTGTGCCTTTCTTATCTCCTTTTTCCTCTTTGAGTCTTCTGTACATACTAGCGTACAATATGTCGATACACATACCAACTAGTACATATCGGTCTGGCTAGGGACCGATACCGGTGGTCATACGAGACAACAATCCTTGGGTTACTTAACAATGATGTTAATGTGAACAATTATTCTTGGGTTTCAATACAAACACATGCTTAAGAGTTAAGAAATTAAAAGCGTGAAGGACGTTGAGAATCAGGAGAGGGGAAAGATGGTCGCAATATTTTCTTTCATTGGTAATCTTTTAAAGTGCTAATAAGTAATAACTATATATTTCATGCGAGATGGTATTCTACTCTAGGATTTATTTGAAGCAAAAGTATCTTCTTTCTTCAAATCCTTGCTTGGCACTTGTATTTTTGCCAATCTAGCAACATCTTTGGAAAGAAGTTCTTAATTTATCTAGTTGTTTTGTGTCACCATTCAGTATTTTGTACTCTTTGCAGTGTGATTGTTGAAGCTTTGAAAATGGACAGTCTGCAGAAAATTTGCTCATCATTGGAGCCCATTCTTCGAAGAGTTGTAAGAGAGCTTAAAACTTATTCCACACCAGAGTTTTCTTAAAATCATTTTCCAGCATTCTATGATCTGCCAATTTAAGTTACTTAATTTCATTAAAGAATTTGCACTTGAAGAATCCACAACATGCCCATGTTATCATTTCTCACTTTGATTTTCCAGTGCGACATCTGATTATTGTATAAATACATCTTTGACACCATTATTTGAGATAATACATTTTTTAACTAGTTTGTTTGTGTACACAAGGAACTTATTCAATCAAATAATATAAGAAGATAAGCTCTATTTTTTTAATCTTGATTAGTATTTAAAGTTAAGTCATGTCGTGTTGACTTTCTATGTAAATGATGTTTGTTTGGAAGAATTTGAGTGACACCTCTAAATTACATGTGTAATATACTATAGTTAAATTGCTCATGTAGCAGATATTTCTCTCATCTTGAGATTCTATAGAGAGAAAGAGATCTGCAAAAGCGATTGCCTCTTGTTGGTGACTGACAACCAGACAACCTGAGTCCTTTCCTATTCATTGGGATGCTAAGTCTTCTCTATGAGTGGTTTTCAGTCTCTAAAAATTGCATTCGGCTAATTTGTAAATCTATCTATAGTTTGGTCAGATAATTAATGCTTAAGATTGTTTGAATCCTTTTATTCTTAAGTTAGTGTAAAGTATCTCTTTCTTTTTGTCTGATTGCTTTGGATATATGTTGTGATTTGTAAAACTTCATTTCTTTATTCCATAATTGTGTTGTTTTCTCATTCTGTTGGATGTTGAAACATGGCCCCTAAAAATTATTCTCGATCTTTTTCTATGACATTGATAACTCACCTTCTATGAACTTTCAATTTTTTGGTCTCGAAGTTCTATATTCTGAATGGACCCTATTTATTAGTAATATCTGATGTTTCTTCTTGACAATCTGATGCTGTATGGTGCTTCATTAGGTCAGTGAAGAAGTTGAACGAGCCTTAGCAAAGCTAAGTCCTCCAAAAATTGGTGGAAGGTAAGACATATTATGACATCATACATCATGAATCAGATGGATTCTTTGAGAATGAACTTATTTTGGATTTTTTTTCCTCTGCATGGAATTATAAGTGACTAAGATGTTATAACCAAATAGTTATGTTGCCATGCTTTCTGATACAATCTTTCCGGTAAAATATCTGAAAGCATGTCAAGTTTCTTGTGAACTTGTTACAGGCTGCACAACAAGTGTTTAAATTTAATGAAATGAAGGATGGTTGAGACAGATAACAGCTGTATATTATGATTTTTAAATTGTTGTCCTAGAGTCTGATTGCTAGAATTTTAATTTATGGTCATTCTGCTTAACAGATTGTAGTCTATTTTTCAGAAGCTACTATAGACATATATAGGCATGATGTTATTTTCCTACCGAGAATTTTATGTATCTTATATTAAAAGGAAAACAAAATTATTAACATTTGCTTGGTTTAGCAAAAAAAGCTGCAAAAAGTCATGCAAACACACTATGATTATGATTTTCATACAATCTTTATGATTATACAAGCGGCACTGTTTCTTCATCCCTTTGTGACCAAGTAAGCTGTCTTTTTAATCTTGGACTTTTAGATTTTGTTTTGTGTGCCACTGTCAGTATCAGATTGCTTTGGGGAGACTATAGTAAATGAAGAGTGCATTACATCACAAACAGCAATATGAAGCAAAAGTCTGCAAGGTAATAAGTTATAAGAAAACAGGAACAAACTTTTCTGTTACAGCAGAAATAATGGAGTATGACGAAAGAAGTGAAACATGAGGAGAACAAAGAGTAAGTTATGACTGGGTTACCAAATTTGTTTGATGAAAATGCATTCTGTAAGAATGATCTTTGCTGCACATCTTTCTGTTTTAAGTCTAACCACATACTGTTCCTATAAAAGATAGGAGTCCTTAGGGATAAAAGTAGGTAATAAAGGTAGTTGACCAAATCGGATAAAGATCATAATCAGAAAGTACCCAATCAATTACAAAAATTTCATAAGTGGAATACAACTAAATAAGCTCATGTCTAATGATATCTAGCTTTGTGAAGATGTTCTAAAGTTGTGATAATATTGCCTTGTAAATTGAGAATAGGCCAATTAATCTAATTAACTCAAACAAGAATTAATAGAACTCTGCACAAACCTAACTTTAAGACTTGCTTTATCATATTCAAGCCATTCAATTTCAGTCCATCTTGTTAGTCTTTGCTTGTTAGTTGTGATGTTTCCCAGTAATTGATGTGCACATCTAAGAAAGATTATTTCCTTCAGTTTGTTGCTTATTGTTTGAAGAAATATTAGCTTCATTTTTATCTTCCGATAGTAAAGAACTGATTCATCATCTAGCCTATAAGAAGTTCACCAATTCATCTTCTAGCCTATGAGAAGTTCATTGTCGCAGCATCATTTCTCTGAGGGGTAGATTTGGTAATTTTCCAGATTTAATAGTTTTAAGGGTATTCTTGGAATCATCAAATTTCAGAATTGGTCCTGCAACTCAGCTCTTCCACTTGGACATATGAGTTATCCTATGCCTAATATGCATCTTTGACTATTTATGCTTGTTTCGATTCCTGGATTAGGTGCTTTATGAATAAAGACTAGCATTATTGTTTGTTGTTTTGCTTCAATCTTCTTGTTCTCCAATTCATATGCAAAACTAGAAGTTGTAGTCCTTGAGGGTGATTTTAGCAATGAAGACAATGATGATTGGACAGAAGAAGAGTTTGACAGTCATGTAGTGAAAGAACGCGAAGGAAAAAGGCCTCTTTTGATTGGAGACTTATACGTCTCATGGAAAGAAGGTATAGGAACCCTTGGAGAGCTCACATTTCCAGACAATTCTAGTTGGATACGGAGTAGGAAATTTAGGCTTGGACTGAAGATTGCTTCAGGTTTTTGTGATGGTATTCGAGTCCGTGAAGCGAAAACAGAAGCTTTCACTGAAAGGACCACAGAGGGGAATGTAGGTTAGCTTTGCACTATCTTTGGTTTCTTTTTCTCCATTTACTTAAGTTTTCTTTTTGATGTTTATAGTGGACAAGAAACACTATCCACCTGAATTGAAAGATGAAGTCTGGAGATTGGAAAAGATTGGTAAGGATGGTTCATTCCACAAGAGGTTGAATAAATATGGACTCTTTACAGTTGAAGACTTTCTCAGACTTATTGTTAGGGATCCCCAGAAACTCCGCAAGGTAAGTTTTTGGTTTTCTTGTTTGCTGTAATGAGTCTCTTATTACCTCCACTGTTTGTGGATCTAATTTACTTCACAATGTAGGTTCTTGGAACTGCTATGCTGATGAACACTATCGCAACTGCTATGCTGATGAACACTATCTTCTTGACCTTAACCAGGTTTTGATAGTCGCAACTGCTATGCTGATGAACACTATCTTCCAACTCTATTGAATGTAAGTACATTAGATCATTTTGCATTTTGGCTTTCCTGAGTAATAGCTTATCTGGGAATTTAATAGTATCAATAACCAGACAGGACATTTCGACATCCTGCAGATGGTGGATCCTATTGGAATTGCCAATTGGAAATGTCATCCTGCAGATGGTGGATCCTATTGGAATTGCCAATTGGTCCGTAATACATGTTGATTGGTCTGAAGGAAAGTGGCATCCAAAAGCATATCGAGCACAAGATGTCACTTTTGAGCTCCTGAAGAACATTTCAGTAAGCATTCTCTCTTTCAAAAATTCATACTTTAGAATGTCCAGATGCCTCTAAATTCTTATTGGCTGATATGGGTTTTGTTGACAGTCTATTGATGAGAGTTACCATTTCACCAATGATGAGAAGGTAAATCTTTTAGAACTTGTGTTCGTATATGCTGATTCTTTCCTCGTTCACCTTTTCCTGATTTGCTTTCTCTATAGTTGTCACAATCACCGAAAGAACATCAGATTAGGCAAAAGTAACTTAATCTTTGCAAGCTGACCGCCATGTTCTATAGTTTTTCTTTTCCTCCGAGTTACTTCAGTATATTCATGTGCTTAGGTTGAACGAAGCTTATAATAGGAAATTGGAACATGTTGCAGATATCCATCTAAAATTCTTGTATTTTTGTCGTAGATAGTGGTAAGTGGTAGGACTTTGCAAGAAAATGCTTGTTCTACATGGCTATGTCAACCAAAACCTTTAAAACACTATGCAATCATATAGAGTAGCATGATACGTGCGTGAGGCACAGAACAAATATGGAGGGATTGATGACCTACTATCTAAGCCTTCAGAGAAGCTAATAAAAAAATATGCGGATGGATGAAACAGAACTACTCAATTAGAAGCCGGTATGACTTGTAAGAAAATAATCATGTCTGTTGAAACAAGTCAAATATTTTCTCAGCATGTTCACTAGTTGGAGGATTGAACTCCAAAGCACCAAAAGCATCTATTTTCATTTTTGTTTACATAGTATTATTTGGTCCTTTACTATCTCTTACCCATTATGCAAATTCTGCATACTAAAAGGTTAAGTCATGCTTAAAAATAATAACAACAATGGGTTACAAATCGTGGCAAGCATGTATACTATGTTGGAATATCGGATAATTGTTCAAAGTGATCGACTATGCAGTATTCCGAATAATGTTACTGTTGAAGCTATTAAATAATTGTTTAATGCCATCGACTGTAACAATCTGGTTAATTCATGCCGAATCATAACTAATACTACAAGAATTTCATTTTCTTTCCATGTTTGACTTGTATTTATCGTCACAAAATCTTTGCTGCTATCTGTTTTCAGCTAACAATTATACAACACAATCCGGAAGAGAAACTAATCACTCAAACTTGAGTACACCAAATCTGCTATTTAACTGTCCTTCCAGTGTTTTATAATCAAAGACCAACCTCAACAGTAGTATTGAGTTGTTTTTTGTTTATATCAATCATGTATTTATTTATTTATTTTGCAGAAAGTGGTGACAGCGAAACCTTGTTTGTGGAATGGAATGAAGAGACTTTGCTACTTGTTTGCTAGGAAATTTTATCCTGAAGCTCTTCACAACCTGATGCAGTTGTTCTCTAATGACACCCTCATATGAGACACATCAGCAGGAACACCATTGTTTGGTCTGGTTGTGCCTCCTGACATCACATTGTTGAGTCATTTGCTCCATGAAATCCCTGCCAATTCTTGAACTCAAGCCACCTCATTTTGACACCAAACTCCACCATGTAGCAGCAGAAGATTGTTGGAGGCAATTGGGATGACTTGAATCTATGTTTCTCTCTAAGTAGGGATGAGGTGGATACTACTTTATTTGATGGTGCACTCCACCCAGTACTGGTCTTCTCTCTGTTTTGTGTTTTCCTGGTTATTTGATCTCTTGAGCAGCAAAATTTTGTTAGTCCATTTAACTTTATAGAGTGCTCAATTCTTTTGTAGAGAGAGAGATTATAAAACACTTTCTTTGTGAAGTCTTTATGGCAAATCTCTTATTCTTTTTTTGAAAGAAAACTGAAGCACAAACAGAAGTGAATAATTTGGTTAGCAGATTCATAAAAGATGTCATTAAAAAAACTTAAACAATGGAGAACAACTTAAAAGTTCTGAACTTCTAAGATCTGATCTTAAACACAAGCTATATGGTATATTGTGAACATAGTGAATAACAATTATTATGTAATGGATGTTAATACGTACAACATACATATAATGTTATGATGTATAAATCAAATGTAATGTTCTATATCACATTAAAATATGACATAATTTATAAATCATACATAAAAATGATATAATAATGTTTAAAATAATAAAAATCTTCTTGGGTTTGGTCGGATACTATAGTAGATTTGTAGAAGATTTCAAAAATAGCAGCACCATTGATCACACAAAAACATATATAAAGTTCATATGGGATGATAAATGTCAACAAAGTTTTTGGGAATTGAAGAAGAAATTAACCGATGCTCCTATCTTAGTGATTCCTTGCTTATGCATCTAGGCAATTAAAGTCTCACAAGAAGAACTATCCTACTCTATCCTACTTATGACTTAGAGCTATGAGCTATCATTTTTGTACTGAAAATTTGGAGGCATTATCTCTATGGACAGACTTTTAAAATCTTCACAGATCATAAGAGTCTCAAATATATTTTCGTACAGAAAGATTTAAATATGAGACAAAGAAGATGGTTGTACTTTCTAAAGAATTATGATTTTAATATCAACTATCATACTGGGAAGGCTAATGTAGTTGCTGATGCCTTAAGCAAAAATACCTATAGTCTTATAGCCTATATGAATATTTAAAGAAATTCTATGATGATGGAGTTAGCAGACTTAAAACTTAAACTTTTATCGGAGATAAATAAAGGTTTTCTTGCGTGTCTGATGACACATTCATATTTGGTGGAAAAGGTTAAATAATGTCAGAAGGAAGATACATATATTTAGATGATAATTAAGGAGATAGCTCAAGGATTTAGACCCAAATTCCTCCAAGCCGAAGATGGTTCTATTACATTCTACAATCGACTTTGTGTTTCCGAAAGCCATCTAGTAAAGATTTAATTATTGGAGGAGGCACATAGATCAAAATTTAATATCCATCCCGGGACTACTAAGATGTATCGAGATTTACGTCAAAACTATTGGTGCCGTGGTTTGAAGAGAGATATAGTAGAGTTTGTTTCTAAATGTTTGATATTCCAACAAGTGAAGATAGAACATCGAGTACCTATGGGGAAATTGCTTAGGATTTCGATTCCTGAATGGAAGTGGGAGCAAGTCATTATGGATTTTGTAACAGGATTACCCAAGACTGCGAAAGGATATGACAGAATTTAGGTAGTAGTAGACAAACTTACTAAATCAGCTCACTTCCTCCCTTTTAATAAGAAGTATTAATTGGATAAATTAGCAAGCTTATATATTAAGGAAATTATTCGGGTGTCA
>NW_027021247.1:245016-284111 GCF_036884655.1 Musa acuminata AAA Group | reverse complement strand
TATCGGTCGCGGCAAGCTCGCGCCGAAACCATCGGCACTTTCTCGAACGATCTCGAAATCGTTATTGCGACCCCAATCCTGAAAGCTCTTTCCGAACCCCACGATACTGACTGCGTAGCTGTCACGGCAAATTCCGTGCCCGAAAACAATCGTCTCGAGGGTCTACGGGAGATGTTTCGTATCTCGGGACGCAAAAAGGAGTGCAACACGAGGACTTCCCGGGGGGTCACCCATCCTAGTACTACTCTCGCCCAAGCACGCTTAACTTCGGAGTTCTGATGGGCTCCGGTGCTTTAGTGCTGGTATGATCGCACCGGTTTCGGGTGCTTCGTCCCTCGCCTATGTGCACGTCACGGCCGGCACGTCAACGTCCACAATCGTCTCGAGGGTCTACGGGAGATGTTTCGTATCTCGGGACGCAAAAAGGAGTGCAACACAAGGACTTCCCGGGGGGTCACCCATCCAAGTACTACTCTCGCCCAAGCACGCTTAACTTCGGAGTTCTGATGGGCTCCGGTGCTTTAGTGCTGGTATGATCGCACCGGTTTCGGGTGCTTCGTCCCTCTCCTATGTGCACATCGCGGCCGGCACATCAACGTCCGGAGCCTCTTGATGTCACGAAACCGTCGGAGCTTTCTCGAACGATCCCGAAATCCCTATCGCAAGCTCTCTCCGAGCCCTAGCCCGACGACTGCGTATCGGTCACAGCAAGCTCGCGCCGAAACCATCGGCACTTTCTCGAACGATCTCGGAATCACTATTGCGACCCCAATCCGGAAAGCTCTTTCCGAGCCCCACGATACTGACGGCGTAGCGGTCACGGCAAATCCCGTGCACGAAAACAATCGTCTCGGAGGTCTACGGGAGATGTTTCGTATCTCGGGACGCAAAAAGGAGTGCAACACGAGGACTTCCCGGGGGGTCAACCATCCTAGTACTACTCTCGCCCAAGCACGCTTAACTTCGGAGTTCTGATGGGATCCGGTGCTTTAGTGCTGGTATGATCGCACCGGTTTCGGGTGCTTCGTCCCTCGCCTATGTGCACGTCGCAGCCGGCATGTCAACGTCCGGAGCCCCTTGCCCGTCACGAAACCGTTGGCGCTTTCTCGAACGATCCCGAAATCCCTATCGCAAGCTCTCTTCGAGCCCTAGCCCGACGACTGCGTATCGGTCACGGCAAGCACGCGCCGAATCCATCGGCACTTTCTCGAACGATCTCGGAATCGCTATAGCGACCCCAATCTGGAAAGCTCTTTCCGAGCCCCACGATACTGACTTCGTAGCGGTCACGACAAATTCCGTGCCCGAAAACAATCATCTCGGAGGTCTACGGGAGATGTTTCGTATCTCGGGACGAAAAAAGGAGTGCAACACGAGGACTTCCCGGGGGGTCACCCATCCTAGTACTACTCTCGCCCAAGCACGCTTAACTTCGGAGTTCTGATGGGATCCGGTGCTTTAGTGCTGGTATGATTGCACCGGTTTCGGGTGCTTCGTCCCTCGCCTATGTGCACGTCGTGGCCGGCACATCAACGTCCGGAGCCTCTTGACGTCACGAAACCGTCAGCGCTTTCTCGAACGATCCCGAAATCCCTATCGCAAGGTCTCTCCGAGCCCTAGCCCGACGACTGCGTATCGGTCACAGCAAGCTCGCGCCGAAACCATCGGCACTTTCTCGAACGATCTCGGAATCGCTATTGCGACCCCAATCTGGAAAGCTCTTTCCGAGCCCCACGATACTGACTTCGTAGCGGTCACGGCAAATTCCGTGCCCGAAAACAATCGTCTCGGAGGTCTACGGGAGATGTTTCGTATCTCGGGACGCAAAAAGGAGTGAAACACGAGGACTTCCCGGGGGGTCACCCATCCTAGTACTACTCTCGCCCAAGCACGCTTAACTTCGGAGTTCTGATGGGATCCGGTGCTTTAGTGCTGGTATGATCACACCGGTTTCGGGTGCATCGTCCCTCGCCTATGTGCACGTCGTGGCCGGCACATCAACGTCCGGAGCCTCTTGACGTCACGAAACCGTCAGCGCTTTCTCGAACGATCCCGAAATCCCTATCGCAAGGTCTCTCCGAGCCCTAGCCCGACGACTGTGTATCGGTCACAACAAGCTCGCGCCGAAACCATCGGCACTTTCTCGAACGATCTCGGAATCGCTATTGCGACCCCAATCTGGAAAGCTCTTTCCGAGCCCCACGATACTGACTGCGTAGCGGTCACGGCAAATTCCGTGCCCGAAAACAATCGTCTCGGAGGTCTACGGGAGATGTTTCGTATCTCGGGACGCAAAAAGGAGTGCAACACGAGGACTTCTCGGGGGGTCACCCATCCTAGAACTACTCTCGCCCAAGCACGCTTAACTTCGGAGTTCTGATAAGATCCGGTGCTTTAGTGCTGGTATGATCGCACCGGTTTCGGGTGCTTCGTCCCTCGCCTATGTGCACGTCGCTGCCGACACGTCAACGTCCGGAGCCCCTTGCCCGTCACCAAACCGTCGGCGCTTTCTCGAACGATCCCGAAATCCCTATCGCAAGCTCTCTCCGAGCCCTAGCCCGACGATTGCGTATCGGTCACGGCAAGCTCGCGCCGAAACCATCGGCACTTTCTCAAATGATCTCGGAATCGCTATTGCGACCCCAATCCGGAAAGCTCTTTCCGAGCCCCACGATAATGACTGCGTAGCGATCACGGCAAATCTCGTGCCCGAAAACAATCGTCTCGGAGGTCTACGGGAGATGTTTCGTATCTCGGGACGCAAAAAGGAGTGCAACACGAGGACTTCCCGGGGGGTCACCCACCCTAGTACTACTCTCGCCCAAGCACGCTTAAGTTCGGAGTTCTGATGGGATCCGGTGCTTTAGTGCTGGTATGATCGCACCGGTTTCGAGTGCTTCGTCCCTCGCCTATGTGCACGTCGCGGCCGGCACATCAACGTCCGGAGCCTCTTGACGTCACGAAACCGTCGGCGCTTTCTCGAACGATCCCGAAATCCCTATCGCAAGCTCTCTCGGAGCCCCAGCCCGACGACTGCGTATCGGTCACGGCAAGCTCGCGCCGAAACCATCGGCACTTTCTCGAACGATCTCGGAATCGCTATTGCGACCCCAATCCGGAAAGCTCTTTCCAAGCCCCACGATACTGACAGCGTAGCGGTCACGGCAAATTCTGAGCCCGAAAACAATCGTCTCGGAGGTCTACGGGAGATGTTTCGTATCTCGGGACGCAAAAAGGAGTGCAACACGAGGACTTCCCGGGGGGTCACCCATCCTAGTACTACTCTCGCCGAAGCACGCTTAACTTCGGAGTTCTGATGGGATCCGGTGCTTTAGTGCAGGTATGATCACACCGATTTCGGGTGCTTCGTCCCTCGCCTATGTGCACGTCGCGGCCGGCACATCAACGTCCGGAGCCCCTTGCCCGTCACGAAACCGTCGGCGCTTTCTCGAATGATCCGGTGCTTTAGTGCTGGTATGATCGCACCGGTTTCGGGTGCTTCGTCCCTCGCCTATGTGCACGTCGCGGCCGGCACATCAACGTCCGGAGCCCCTTGCGCGTCACGAAACCGTCGGCGCTTTGTCGAACGATCCCGAAATCCCTATCGCAAGCTCTCCCCGAGCCCTAGCCCGACGACTGCATATCGGTCACGGCAAGCTCGCGCCGAAACAATCGGCACTTTCTCGAACGATCTCGGAATCGCTATTGCGACCCCAATCCGGAAAGCTCTTTCCTTGCCCCACGATACTGACTGCAAAGCAGTCACGGCAAATCCCGTGCCCGAAAACAATCTTCTCGGAGGTCTACGGGAGATGTTTCGTATCTCGGGACGCAAAAAGGAGTGCAACACGAGGACTTCCCGGGGGGTCACCCATCCTAGTACTACTCTCGCCCAAGCACGCTTAACTTCGGAGTTCTGATGGGATCCAGTGCTTTAGTACTGGTATGATCGCACCGGTTTCGGGTGCTTCGTCCCTCGCCTATGTGCACGTTGTTGCCGGCACATCAACGTCCGGAGCCCCTTGCCCATCACGAATCCGTCCGCGCTTTCTCGAACGATCCCAAAATCCCTATCGCAAGCTCTCTCCGAGCCCTAGCCCGACGACTGCGTATCGGTCACGGCAAGCTCGCGCCGAAACCATCGGCACTTTCTCGAACGATCTCGGAATCGCTATTGCGACCCCAATCCGGAAAGCTCTTTCCGAGCCCCACGATACTGACTGCGTAGCGGTCACGGCAAATCCCGTGCCCGAAAACAATCGTCTCGGAGGTCTACGGGAGATGTTTCGTATCTCGGGACGCAAAAAGGAGTGCAACACGAGGACTTCCCGCGGGGTCACCCATCCTAGTACTACTCTCGCCCAAGCACGCTTAACATCGGAGTTCTGATGGGATCCGGTGCTTTAGTGCTGGTATGATCGCACCGATTTCGGGTGCTTCGTCCCTCGCCTAAGTGCACGTCGAGGCCGGCACATCAACGTCCGGAGCCCCTTGCCCGTCACGAAACCATCGGCGATTTTTCGAACGATCCCGAAATCCCTATCGCAAGCTCTCTCCGAGCCATAGCACGACGACTGCGTATCGGTCACGGCAAGCTCGCGCCGAAACCATCGGCACTTTCTCAAACGATCTCGGAATCGTTATTGCGACCCCAATCCGGAAAGCTCTTTCCGAGCCCCACGATACTGACTGCGTAGAGGTCACGACAAATCCCGTGCCCGAAAACAATCGTCTCGGAGGTCTACGGGAGATGTTTCGTATCTCGGGACGCAAAAAGGAGTGCAACACAAGGACTTCCCGGGGGGTCACCCATCCTAGTACTACTCTCGCCCAAGCACGCTTAACTTCGGAGTTCTGATGGGATCCGGTGCTTTAGTGCTGGTATGATCGCACCGGTTTCGGGTGCTTCGTCCCTCGCCTATGTGCACGTCGTGGTCGGCACATCAACGTCCGGAGCCCCTTGCCCGTCACGAAACCGTCGGCGCTTTCTCGAACGATCCCGAAATCCCTATCGCAAGCTCTCTCCGAGCCCTAGCCCGACGACTGCGTATCGGTCACGGCAAGCTCGCGCCGAAACCATATGTAGAATATCCCGACTCTCAATAGTTACATACAAGTCTATAGAACATAGAAAAGCAGGATGCCCATGACGGGTACGTGTGGGATGAACCAAATCCTCATTGAATTTTATTTTTCCATTAGAAGGAGCTCGTACATGCTCGGCAGTACCGCCTGTGAATACTCCACCGGTATGAAAAGTTCTTAATGTTAGTTGAGTTCCTGGTTCCCCAATTGATTGACCCGAGGACTTCCCGCGGGGTCACCCATCCTAGTACTACTCTCGCCCAAGCACGCTTAACTTCGGAGTTCTGATGGGATCCGGTGCTTTCGTGCTGGTATGATCGCACCGGTTTCGGGTGCTTCGTCCCTCGCCTATGTGCACGTCGCGGCCGGCACATCAACGTCCGGAGCCCCTTGCGCGTCACGAAACCGTCGGCGCTTTGTCGAACGATCCCGAAATCCCTATCGCAAGCTCTCCCCGAGCCCTAGCCCGACGACTGCATATCGGTCACGGCAAGCTCGCGCCGAAACAATCGGCACTTTCTCGAACGATCTCGGAATCCCTATTGCGACCACAATCCGGAAAGCTCTTTCCGTGCCCCACGATACTGACTGCAAAGTAGTCACGGCAAATCCCGTGCCCGAAACAATCGTCTCGGAGGTCTACGGGAGATGTTTCGTATCTCGGGACGCAAAAAGGAGTGCAACACGAGGACTTCCCGGGGGGTCACCCATCCTAGTACTACTCTCGACCAAGCACGCTTAAATTCGGAGTTCTGATGGGATCCGGTGCTTTAGTGCTGGTATGATCGCACTGGTTTCGGGTGCTTCGTCCCTCGCCTAAGTGCACGTCGCGGCCGGCACATCAACGTCCAGAGCCCCTTGCCCATCACGAAACCCTCGGCGCTTTCTCGAACGATCCCGAAATCCCTATCGCAAGCTCTCTCCGAGCCCTAGCCCGACGACTGCGTATCGATCACGGCAAGCTCGCGCCGAAACCATCGGCACTTTCTCGAACGATCTCGGAATCACTATTGCGACCCCAATCCGGAAAACTCTTTCCGAGCCCCACGATACTGACTGCGTAGCGGTCACGGCAAATCCCGTGCCCGAAAACAATCGTCTCGGAGGTCTACGGGAGATGTTTCGTATCTCGGGACGCAAAAAGGAGTGCAACACGAGGACTTCCCGGGGGGTCACCCATCCTAGTACTACTCTCGCCCAAGCACGCTTAACTTCGGAGTTCTGATGGGATCCGGTGCTTTAGTGCTGGTATGATCGCACCGGTTTCGGGTGCTTCGTCCCTCGCCTATGTGCACGTCGTTGCCGGCACATCAACGTCCGGAGCCCCTTGCCCGTCACGAATCCGTCGGCGCTTTCTCGAACGATCCCGAAATACCTATCGCAAGCTCTCTCCGAGCCCTAGCCCGACGACTGCGTATCGGTCACGGCAAGCTCGCGCCGAAACCATCGACACTTTCTCGAACGATCTCGGAATCGCTATTGCGACCCCAATCCGGAAAGCTCTTTCCGAGCCCCACGATACTGATTGCGTAGCGGTCACGGCAAATCCCGTGCCCGAAAACAATCTGTCTCGGAGGTCTACGGGAGATGTTTCGTATCTCGAGACGCAAAAAGGAGTGCAACACGAGGACTTCCCGGGGGGTCACCCATCCTAGTACTACTCTCGCCCAAGCACGCTTAACTTCGGAGTTCTGATGGGATCCATTGCTTTAGTGCTGGTATGATCGCACCGGTTTCGGGTTCTTCGTCCCTCGCCTAAGTGCATGTCGCGGCCGGCACATCAACGTCCGGAGCCCCTTGCCCGTCACGAAACCGTCGGCGCTTTCTCGAACGATCCCGAAATCCCTATCGCAAGCTCTCTCCGAGCCCTAGCACGACGACTGCGTATCGGTCACGGCAAGCTCGCGCCGAAACCATCGGCACTTTCTCGAACGATCTCGGAATCGCTATTGCGACCCCAATCCGGAAAGCTCTTTCCGAGCCCCACGATACTGACTGCGTAGAGGTCATGACAAATCCCGTGCCCGAAAACAATCGTCTCGGAGGTCTACGGGAGATGTTTCGTATCTCGGGACGCAAAAAGGAGTGCAACACGAGGACTTCCCGGGGGGTCACCCATCCTAGTACTACTCTCGCCCAAGCACGCTTAACTTCGGAGTTCTGATGGGATCCGGTGCTTTAGTGCTGGTATGATCGCACCGGTTTCGGGTGCTTCGTCCCTCGCCTATGTGCACGTCGTGGCCGGCACATCAACGTCCAGAGCCCCTTGCCCGTCACGAAACTATCGGTGCTTTCTCGAACGATCCCGAAATCCCTATCGCAAGCTCTCTCCGAGCCCTAGCCCGACGACTGCGTATCGGTCACAGCAAGCTCACGCCGAAACCATCGGCACTTTCTCGAACGATCTCGGAATCGCTATTGCGACCCCGATCCGGAAAGCTCTTTCCGAGCCCCACGATACTGACTGCGTAGCGGTCACGGCAAATCCCGTGCCCGAAAACAATCGTCTCGGAGGTCTACGGGAGATGTTTCGTATCTCGGGACGCAAAAAGGAGCGCAACACGAGGACTTCCCGGGGGGTCACCCATCCTAGTACTACTCTCGCCCAAGCACGCTTAACTTCGGAGTTCTTATGGGATCCGGTGCTTTAGTGCTGGTATGATTGTACCGGTTTCGGGTGCTTCGTCCCTCGTCTATGTGCACGTCGTGGCCGGCACATCAACGTCCAGAGCCCCTTGCCCGTCACGAAACTGTCGGTGCTTTCTCGAACGATCCCGAAATCCCTATCGCAAGCTCTCTCCGAGCCCTAGCCCGACGACTGCGTATCGGTCACAGCAAGCTCACGCCGAAACCATCGGCACTTTCTCGAACGATCTCGGAATTGCTATTGCGACCCCTATCCGGAAAGCTCTTTCCGAGCCCCACGATACTGACTGCGTAGCGGTCACGGCAAATCCCGTGCCCGAAAACAATCGTCTCGGAGGTCTACGGGAGATGTTTCGTATCTCGGGACGCAAAAAGGAGCGCAACACGAGGACTTCCCGGGGGGTCACCCATCCTAGTACTACTCTCGACCAAGCACGCTTAACTTCGGAGTTCTTATGGGATCCGGTGCTTTAGTGCTGGTATGATTGTACCGGTTTCGGGTGCTTCGTCCCTCGCCTATGTCCCGTCACGAAACCATCGGCGCTTTGTCGAACGATCCCGAAATCCCGATTAGAAGCTCCCCTCGAGCCCTAGCCCGACGACTGCGTATCGGTCACGGCAAGCTCGCGCCGAAACCATCGGCACTTTCTCGAACGATCTCGGAATCGCTATTGCGACCCTAATCCGGAAAGCTCTTTCCGAGCCCCACGATACAGACTGCGTAGCGGTCACGGCAAATTCCGTGCCCGAAAACAATCGTCTCGGAGGTCTACAGGAGATGTTTCGTATCTCGGGACGCAAAAAGGAGTGCAACACGAGGACTTCCCGGGGGGGCACCCATCCTAGTACTACTCTCGCCCAAGCTCGCTTAACTTCGGAGTTCTGATGGGATCCGGTGCTTTAGTGCTGGTATGATCGCACCGGTTTTGGGTGCTTCGTCCCTCGCCTAAGTGCATGTCGCGGCCGGCACATCAACGTCCGGAGCCCCTTGCCCGTCACGAAACCGTCGGCACTTTCTCGAACGATCCCGAAATCCCTATCGCAAGCTCTCTCCGAGCCCTAGCACGACGACTGCGTATCGGTCACGGCAAGCTCGCGCCGAAACCATCGGCACTTTCTCGAACGATCTCGGAATCACTATTGCGACCCCAATCCGGAAAGCTCTTTCCGAGCCCCACGATACTGACTGCGTAGAGGTCATGACAAATCCCGTGCCCGAAAACAATCATCTCGGAGGTCTACGGGAGATGTTTCGTATCTCGGGACGCAAAAAGGAGTGCAACACGAGGACTTCCCGGGGGGTCACCCATCCTAGTACTACTCTCGCCCAAGCACGCTTAACTTCGGAGTTCTGATGGGATCCGGTGCTTTAGTGCTGGTATGATCGCACCGCTTTCGGGTGCTTCGTCCCTCGCCTATGTGCACGTCGTGGCCGGCACATCAACGTCCAGAGCCCCTTGCCCGTCACGAAACTGTCGGTGCTTTCTCGAACGATCCCGAAATCCCTATCGCAAGCTCTCTCCGAGCCCTAGCCCGACGACTGCGTATCGGTCACAGCAAGCTCACGCCGAAACCATCGGCACTTTCTCGAACGATCTCGGAATCGCTATTGCGACCCCGATCCGGAAAGCTCTTTCCGAGCCCCACGATACTGACTGCGTAGCGGTCACGGCAAATCCCGTGCCCGAAAACAATCGTCTCGGAGGTCTACGGGAGATGTTTCGTATCTCGGGACGCAAAAAGGAGCGCAACACAAGGACTTCCCGGGGGGTCACCCATCCTAGTACTACTCTCGCCCAAGCACGCTTAACTTCGGAGTTCTGATGGGATCCGGTGCTTTAGTGCTGGTATGATCGCACCGGTTTCGGGTGCTTCGTCCCTCGCCTATGTCCCGTCACGAAACCATCGGCGCTTTGTCGAACGATCCCGAAATCCCGATTAGAAGCTCCCCCCGAGCCCTAGCCCGACGACTGCGTATCGGTCACGGCAAGCTCGCGCCGAAACCATCGGCACTTTCTCGAACGATCTCGGAATCGCTATTGCGACCCTAATCCGGAAAGCTCTTTCCGAGCCCCACGATACAGACTGCGTAGCGGTCACGGCAAATTCCGTGCCCGAAAACAATCGTCTCGGAGGTCTACAGGAGATGTTTCGTATCTCGGGACGCAAAAAGGAGTGCAACACGAGGACTTCCCGGGGGGGCACCCATCCTAGTACTACTCTCGCCCAAGCTCGCTTAACTTCGGAGTTCTGATGGGATCCGGTGCTTTAGTGCTGGTATGATCGCACCGGTTTTGGGTGCTTCGTCCCTCGCCTATGTGCACGTCGCGGCCGGCGCATCAACGTCCGAAGTCCCTTGCCCTTCACGAAACCGTCGGCGCTTTCTCGAACGATCCCAAAATCCCTATCGCAAGCTCTCTCCGAGCCCTAGCCCGACGACTGCGTATCGATCACGGCAAGCTCGCGCCGAAACCATCTGCACTTTCTCGAACGATCTCGGAATCGCTATTGCGACCCCAATCCGGAAAGCTCTTTCCGAGCCCCACGATACTGAATGCGGAGCGGTCACGGCAAATCCCGTGCCCGAAAACAATCGTCTCGGAGGTCTACGGGAGATGTTTCGTATCTCGGGACGCAAAAAGGAGTGCAACACGAGGACTTACCGGGGGGTCACCCATCCTAGTACTACTCTCGCCCAAGCACGGTTAACTCCGGAGTTCTGATGGGATCCGGTGCTTTAGTGCTGGTATGATCGCACCGGTTTCGGGTGCTTCGTCCCTCGACTAAGTGCACGTCGCGGCCGGCACATCAACGTCCGGAGCCCCTTGCCCGTCACGAAACCGTCGGCGCTTTGTCGAACGATCCCAAAATCCCTATCGCAAGCTCTCTCCGAGCCCTAGCCCGACGACTGCGTATCGGTCACGGCAAGCTCGCGCCGAAACAATCGGCACTTTCTCGAACGATCTCGGAATCGCTATTGCGACCCCAATCCGGAAAGCTCTTTCCGAGCCCCACGATACTGACTGCGTAGCGGTCACGGCAAATCCCGTGCTCGAAAACAATCGACTCGGAGGTCTACGGGAGATGTTTCGTATCTCGTAACGCAAAAAGGAGTGCAACACGAGGACTTCCCGGGGGGTCACCCATCCTTGTACTACTCTCGCCCAAGCACGCTTAACTTCGGAGTTCTGATGGGATCCGGTGCTTTAGTGCTGGTATGATCGCACCGGTTTCGGGTGCTTCGTCCCTCGCCTAAGTGCACGTCGCGGCCGGCACATCAACGTCCGGAGCCCCTTGCCCGTCACGAAACCATCGGCGCTTTCTCGAACGATCCCGAAATCCCTATCGGAAGCTCTCTCCGAGCCCTAGCCCGACGACTACGTATCGGTCACGGCAAGCTCGCGCCGAAACCATCTGCACTTTCTCGAACGATCTCGGAATCGCTATTGCGACCCCAATCCGTAAAGCTCTTTCCGAGCCCCACGATACTGACTGCGTAGCGGTCACGGCAATTCCCGTGCCCGAAAACAATCGTCTCGGAGGTCTACGGGAGATGTTTCGTATCTCGGGACGCAAAAAGGAGTGCAACACGAGGACTTCCCGGGGGGTCACCCATCCTAGTACTACTCTCGCCCAAGCACGCTTAACTTCGGAGTTCTGATGGGATCCGGTGCTTTAGTGCTGGTATGATCGCACCGGTTTCGGGTGCTTCGTCCCCCTCCTAAGTGCACGTCGCGGCCGGCACATCAACGTCTGGAGCCCCTTGCCCGTCACGAAACCGTCGGCGCTTTCTCGAACGATCCCGAAATCCCTATCGCAAGCTCTCTCCGAGCCCTAGCCCGACGACTGCGTATCGGTCACGTCAAGCTCGCGGCGAAACCATCGGCACTTTCTCGAACGATCTCGGAATCGATATTGCTACCCCAATCCGGAAAGCTCTTTCCGAGCCCCACGATACTGACTGCGTAGCGGTCACGGCAAATCCCGTGCCCGAAAACAATCGTCTCGGAGGTCTACGGGAGATGTTTCGTATCTCGGGACGCAAAAAGGAGTGCAACACGAGGACTTCCCGGGGGGTCACCCATCCTAGTACTACTCTCGCCCAAGCTCGCTTAACTTCGGAGTTCTGATGGGATCCGGTGCGTTAGTGCTGGTATGATCGCACCGGTTTCGGGTGCTTCGTCCCTCGCCTATGTGCACGTCGCGGTCGGCGCATCAATGTCCGGAGTCCCTTGCCCTTCACGAAACCGTCGGCGCTTTCTCGAACGATCCCGAAATCCCTAACTACTGCGTATCGATCACGGCAAGCTCGCGCCGAAACCATCGGCACTTTCTCGAACGATCTCGGAATCGCTATTGCGACCCCAATCCGGAAAGCTCTTTCCGAGCCCCACGATACTGACTGCGTAGCGGTCACGGCAAATCCCGTGCTCGAAAACAATCGACTCGGAGGTCTACGGGAGATGTTTCGTATCTCGGGACGCAAAAAGGAGTGCAACACGAGGACTTCCCGGGGGGTCACCCATCCTTGTACTACTCTCGCCCAAGCACGCTTAACTTCGGAGTTCTGATGGGATCCGATACTTTAGTGCTGGTATGATCGCACCGGTTTCGGGTGCTTCGTCCCCCTCCTAAGTGCACGTCGCGGCCGGCACATCAACGTCCGGAGCCCCTTGCCCGTCACGAAACCGTCGGCGCTTTCTCGAACGATCCCGAAATCCCTATCGCAAGCTCTCTCCGAGCCCTAGCCCGACGACTGCGTATCGGTCACGTCAAGCTCGCGCCGAAACCATCGGCACTTTCTCGAACGATCTCGGAATCGATATTGCTACCCCAATCCGGAAAGCTCTTTCCGAGCCCCACGATACTGACTGCGTAGCGGTCACGGCAAATCCCGTGCCCGAAAACAATTGTCTCTGAGGTCTACGGGAGATGTTTCGTATCTCGGGACGCAAAAAGGAGTGCAACACGAGGACTTCCCGGGGGGTCACCCATCCTAGTACTATTCTCGCCCAAGCACGCTTAATTTCGGAGTTCTGATGGGATCCGGTGCTTTAGTGCTGGTATGATCACACCGGTTTCGGGTGCTTCGTCCCTCGCCTAAGTGCACGTCGCGGCCTGCGCATCAACGTCCGGAGTCCCTTGCCCTTCACGAAACCGTCGGCGCTTTCTCGAACGATCCCGAAATCCCTATTGCAAGCTCTCCCCGAGCCCTAGCCCGACGACTGCGTATCGGTCACGGCAAGCTCGCGCCGAAACCATCGGCACTTTCTCGAACGATCTCGGAATCGCTATTGCGACCCCAATCCGGAAAGCTCTTTCCGAGCCCCACGATACTGACGGCGTAGCGGTCACGGCAAATCCCGTGCCCGAAAACAATCGTCTCGGAGGTCTACGGGAGATGTTTCGTATCTCGGGACGCAAAAATGAGTGCAACACGAGGACTTCCCGGGGGGTCACCCATCCTAGTACTACTCTCGCCCAAGCACGCTTAACTTCGGAGTTCTGATGGGATCCGGTGCTTTAGTGCTGGTATGATCGCACCGGTTTCGGGTGCTTATTCCCTCGCCTATGTGCACGTCGCGGCCGGCACATCAACGTCCGGAGCCCCTTGACCGTCACGAAACCGTCGGCGCTTTCTCGAACGATCCCGAAATCCCTATCGCAAGCTCTCTCCGAGCCCTAGCCCGACGACTGCGTAACGGTCACGGCAAGCTCGCGCCGATACCATCGGCCCTTTCTTGAACGATCTCGGAATCGCTATTGCGACCCCAATCCGGAAAGCACTTTCCGAGCCCCACGACACTGACTGCGTAGCGGTCACGGCAAATCCCGTACCCGAAAACAATCGTCTCGGAGGTCTACGGGAGATGTTTCGTATCTCGGGACGCAAAAAGGAGTGCAACACGAGGACTTCCCGGGGGGTCACCCATCCTAGTACTACTCTCGCCCAAGCACGCTTGACTTCGGAGTTCTGATGGGATCCGTTGCTTTAGTGCTGGTATGATCGCACCGGTTTCGGGTGCTTAGTCCCTCGCCTATGTGCACGTCGCGGCCGGCACATCAACGTCCGGAGCCCCTTGACCGTCACGAAACTGTCGGCGCTTTCTCGAACGATCCCGAAATCCCTATCGCAAGCTCTCTCCGAGCCCTAGCCCGACGACTGCGTATCGGTCACGGCAAGCTCGCGCCGAAACCATTGGCACTTTCTCGAATGATCTCGGAATCGCTATTGCGACCCCAATCCGGAAAGCTCTTTCCGAGCCCCACGATACTGACTGCGTAGCGGTCACGGCAAATCCCGTGCCCGAAAACAATCGTCTCGGAGGTCTACGGGAGATGTTTCGTATCTCGGGACGCAAAAAGGAGTGCAACACGAGAACTTCCCGGGGGGTCACCCATCCTAGTACTACTCTCGCCCAAGCACGCTTAACTTCGGAGTTCTGATGGGATCCGGTGCTTTAGTGCTGGTATGATCGCACCGGTTTCGGGTGCTTAGTCCCTCGCCTATGTGCTCGTCGCGGCCGGCACATCAACGTCCGGAGCCCCTTGACCGTCACGAAACCGTTGGCGCTTTCTCGAACGATCCCGAAATCCCTATCGCAAGCTCTCTCCGAGCCCTAGCCCGACGACTGCGTATCGGTCACGTCAAGCTCGCGCCGAAACCATCGGCACTTTCTCGAACGATCTCGGAATCGATATTGCTACCCCAATCCGGAAAGCTCTTTCCGAGCCCCACGATACTGACTGCGTAGCGGTCACGGCAAATCCCGTGCCCGAAAACAATCGTCTCGGAGGTCTACGGTGTCACGCCCCTCAAAATATCCATGATTTTTAAAATTTTCGTCACAGACCAATCCAGGATCCAAACTAACGTTTGAGGACACTGAAAACATTCTATTCATATTGACATCCATAAAACCTGTGCAGTTTATAATCATATATCACATCACTCGATAATTCACCTTTATGGCAACCCAAGCCAACTTGACAAACATGAACAACATTTATAAATCCACAAGCTAAATAATTTATACAATCAGAACTCCAACTATTCACCACAAGTTCATATCATTATAAATTAGGCTTAACATTCAGAAATTCCAAATAAGAGAGATCTCCTAACAATTTGACACAGTATATCCATTTCGGTTCATCGACGACATTTCATTACATACAAAACATACTTATACAACAATGGCATAACAACCAACAAGACTTGCCCATAATTCTGAATAGCTATCCACTGCCTCAGCCCAAATCAAACATCTTGAAGAGTGACAAGCTGACCTGAAAGGTTTATGAAACAACGGAGTGAGCCAAAAACGGCTCAGCAAGTGACAAAGCATATTCAGAACAAAAGGAACAGTTTGAAACGAGTAAGGTATCATAATGCAAGGCAGAATACCAGAATTCTCAAGGATACCATCTCAATAGATACCAAATCATACGTATCATGTCATTCAAAAACATATTTGATCCATAACGAATGGGGCATAGAGTAATTGGAGCATATCAATGGCAGATAGGATATTTCAGAACATATCTGTTCATAACAAATGGAGCACAGAGTAATTGGAACATATCAATGGCAGATAGGACATTTCAGAATATATCAGTTCATAGCAAATGGAGCACAGAGTAATTGGAGCATATCAGAAACAAGGAAACATATCGGAGCTTATCAATGGCATATAAAATGTTCCGAAGCATATCAACGGCATATGGAACATTTCGAAGCAAAATCATCAGTGAATGAAGCATTTCAGAGCATATCGAAAACAAATATCGTACAGAAGCTCAAACGTCGTCTTTGACGTTGCAAACATATCAATCTTATCCAAAGCATGTACAGAAACACATAACCAAAGCTCTGGATATCATATCAAACATACAGAAGGTGTAGTGGGATCTCAGTCAGAATGTGATTCATCCATTTCTGAATGACCACCTGACAAAAGTCTCCCACGTCTGGGAGCTCCATCCACCCACGTCTAGGTGAAGTCAAAGGGGCCGGCAGAGCATCGCAGGCTCTAAGCAATATCCCACAAAGCGGGACCCCACAAAGCGGGCAAATAAGCGCATACCAGAATATCCCACAAAGCGGGACCCCACAAAGCGGGCAAATCAGCGCATACCCTTTACCATTTCTGGCAAAGGTCAAGACAATCCCACACACCAGAGTACAAAAGGGCAGTTTCAACAATAAGTAGCATATATCGGAAGCACACGCGGAACAACGAAGCTTACATTTGCCTTTACGAGTCAATCCGAAGTAAGCAATAATCTTTCACAAGTATATTCAGATTTGAAGGGAATTGAAAGCAAGGGCACATATGGAATCCAAGCAATCACAAATAACTCAATTCAATAAGAAGATTTGATGAATTCAATGTCCAAAGGAATGAAACTGGAATAGGCACATATCGAAAGCAAATGCGGAACAATAGGATATACATGTGCCTATATGAGTCAATACGATATAGTATAAACGTTACACAACAGTTTTCAAGAATGCAATAATTTTAAGGACAAGAGCATACAAGAATTCAAAGTAGTAATATAAAGCTCAATTGAATAAGAAGGCTAAAGGATATCAATTTCCAAAGGAATGAAACCAGAATATGAGAAATCGACCAAAGCTCGATTTCTGGCAGAATACAGAAGGCACATTGAACAAATGATTCAAACTATCAATCGTGCTCCAATTTACTCAGAAATAATCATTGGATAATACTTTCAGATAAGACAGGCTTCATATGAATTGAACTGTCCAACAGAGAGAGTTACAAATAATTTGGTAAGCAAGAGTCGTAGAACAAAATCTCTATTGGCAGAATTCATAATGTCAGATTCAACAGATAACTGGGCAGGTGTTTAGATTCCAAATCTTTCAATCCATATATCAAAGAAAGGTCTACGAGTCTAGGTTCCAATGAAATCAGTTTTGAACAAATCAGAGTTTCCACAAAGGCTTATAGGCAGCTCGGTATCAAAAGGTCAGAATCTCAGAAGTTGCACAGATTCGAATCGTTACGTCTAAACAGGAGATATATCAAATGCAAGGCTAGACCAATTCAAAGTTCCTCATATTCAAAGCAAATGTGGAGATAAAATTGACAGTGAGGAAAGATCAGGATACTTGCAATAAGACATATCAGAGCAATTATAGGAGAAACGATCAGGGAACTTGCAATAAGACATATCAGAGCAATTATAGGAGAAACGATCAGGGAACTTGCAATAAGACATATCAGAGCAATTATAGGAGAAACGAACAGAGAATTTGCAATAGAAAGGATTGAAACAAGCGGGAAACTTGCCTTTCAATGATTTCGATCCGAAGATCCAAAGAAGGTGCCAGCCCAAATCCTTCTACTTTTTCTCCGTGTCCTCTCTCTGTTTCATTTTGTGCTCCCGTTTTCTTCCTTTCTTCGCAACTACACCACGTGTCGAACATCGAGGCACAGGCACTACTCTCTCTTACTCTCATTCCTTCAATTCCAGCTGCAGTTGCCACTGCCACAGCTGCCTCTCCTTCTCTTCTTCCTCTCTTCTTCCCTTTTCCTTTCTCTTCTTCTTCCTTTCCTTCTCTTCTTTCCCAGCTGCACTACTGCAGTCGCAGCCTCAGCCACGGCCACAGCCTCTACTTCCTCCCCTGCTCATCTTCCTCTCCTTCTTCTCTTCCAACTGCAGCTGCCATCGCAGCAGCCGCAGCCCCTTCTCTTCTTCCTCCCCTTCCCTTCTTCCTTCCTCTTCCTCTTTTCCTGCCACAGCTGCAGCTGCCACAGCCGCAGCCGCAGCTACTTCATTCCCTTCTCCTCTTCCTCTCTTCTTCCTCTCCTTCCCTTCTTCCTTTCTCTTCCCCTTCTCTTCCAGCTGCAGCTGCCATCGCCGCAGCTGCAGCCCCTCCTTCCCCTTCTCATCTTCCTCTCCTTCCCTTCTTCCTTCCTCTTCCTCTTTCCCTGCCACAGCGGCAGCTGCCACAACCGCAGCCGCAGCTACTTCTTTCCCTTCTCCTCTTCCTTCTCCTTCCTTTCTTCTTCTTCTCTTCTTCTCCTTCCTCCCCTTCTTATCCCCGACGAACAGCACCTCCTTTCCTCTGTTTCCTCCTGCAGGAAACAGAGGTGCCGCCTCTTCACCCGCTTCCACTTCTTCTCTTCTTCCTCACCATCTCTTCCTCTCCTTCTCTTCCAGCTGCAGCTGCCACCGCCGCAGCTCCTCCTTTCCCTTCTCTTCTTCCTTCTCCTTCCTTTCTTCTTCTTCTCTTCTTCTCCTTCCTCCCCTTCTTCTCCCCGACGTCACACCCACCCTCTCCTCTGTTTCCTCTGCAGGAAACAGAGGTATCACAACCTCTTCTCCTGCTTCCTCTTCCTCTTCTCTTCCTCTTCTTCTTCTTCTCCTCTTCGAACGCCCCTCACCTCTCCTCTGTTTCCGTCTGCAGGAAACAGAGGTGCTGCAGCCCTAGCTGCTGCCACCTCTCGCTCCTCTCCCTCTTCCCTCTCTTTTCCCTCTTCTTCTCCTTCTCTTCTTCTCCTCTTTCCCTTTTCCTCCCCAACGCCACACACCTCCTCGCTGCAGCCTTGCCGCAGCTATTCTCCTCTCTTCTTCTTCTTCTTCTTCTTCTTCTTCTTTTTCCCTTCCCCCTCTTCTTCCTCTCTTCTTCTCCCCACGCTCCACCGCTCCTCTCTCTGTTCGAGAAACAGACCCACGCCCCACCGCTTCTCACTCTGTTCGAGAAACAGAGAGCGTGGGAGGCGGTGGGATAAAACCGAATTTTCGGTTTTCCTTTATCTTTTTCTTTTTGCAAATTAACAGTTTAGTCCTTCAAATTCCTATATTTACATATAGATCCTCCGATTTATAAATAAATCTTTATTAATAATTTTTAAAAGTGAGGGATATTACATACGGGACATGTTTCGTATCTCGGGACGCAAAAAAGAGTGCAACACGAGGACTTCCCGGGGGGTCACCCATCCTAGTACTACTCTCGCCCAAGCACGCTTAACTTCGGAGTTCTGATGGGATCCGTTGCTTTAGTGCTGGTATGATCGCACCGGTTTCGGGTGCTTCGTCCCTCGCCTATGTGCACGTCGCGGCCGGCACATCAACGTCCGGAGCCCATTGCGCGCCACGAAACCGTCGGCGCTTTGTCGAACGATCCCGAAATCCCTATCGCATGCTCTCTCTGAGCCCTAGCCCGACGACTGTGTATCGGTCACGGCAAGCTCGCGCCGAAACCATCACTTTCTCGAACGATCTCGGAATCGCTATTGCGACCCCAATCCGGAAAGCCCTTTCCGAGCCCCACGATACTGACTGCGTAGCGGTCACGGCAAATTCCGTGCCCGAAAACAATCGTCTCGGAGGTCAACGGGAGATGTTTCGTATCTCGGGACGCAAAAAGGAGTGCAACACAAGGACTTCCCGGGGGGTCACCCATCCTAGTACTACTCTCGCCCAAGCACACTTAACTTCAGAGTTCTGATGAGATCCGGTGCTTTAGTGCTGGTATGATCGCACCGGTTTTGAGTGCTTCGTCCCTCGCCTAAGTGCACGTCGCGGCCGACACATCAATGTCCGGAGCCCCATGCCCGTCATGAAACCGTCGGCGCTTTCTCGAACGATCCCGAAATCCCTATCGCAAGCTCTCTCTGAGCCCTAGCCCGACGACTGCGTATCGGTCACGGCAAGCTCGCGCCGAAACCATTGGCACTTTCTCGAATGATATCGGAATCGCTATTGTGACCCCAATCCGGAAAGCTCTTTCCGAGCCCCACGATACAGACAGCGTAGCGGTCACGGCAAATCCCGTGCCCGAAAACAATCGTCTCGGAGGTCTACGGGAGATGTTTCGTATCTCGGGACGCAAAAAGGAGTGCAACAGGAGGACTTCCCGGGGAGTCACCCATCCTAGTACAACTCTCGCCCAAGCACGCTTAACTTCGGAGTTCTGATGGGATCCGGTGCTTTAGTGTTGGTATGATCGCACCGGTTTCGGGTGCTTCGTCCCTCGCCTAAGTGCACGTCGCGGCCGGCACATCAACGTCCGGAGCCCCTTGCCCTTCACGAAACCGTCGGCGCTTTCTCGAACGATCCCGAAATCCCAATCGCAAGCTCTCTCCGAGCCCTAGCCCGACGACTGCGTATCGGTCACGACAAGCTCGCGCCGAAACCATCGGCACTTTCTCGAACGATCTCGGAATCGCTAATGCGACCCCAATCCGGAAAGCTCTTTCCGAGCCCCACGATACTGACTGCGTAGCGGTCACGGCAAATCCCGTGCCCGAAAACAATCATCTCGGAGGTCTACGGGAGATGTATCGTATCTCGGGACGCAAAAAGGAGAGCAACACGAGGACTTCCCGGGGGGTCACCCATCCTAGTACTACTCACGCCCAAGCACGCTTAACTTCGGAGTTCTGATGGGATCCGGTGCTTTAGTGCTGGTATGATCGCACCGGTTTCGGGTGCTTCCTCCCTCGCCTAAGTGCACGTCGCGGCCGGCACATCAACGTCCGGAGCCCCTTGCCGGTCACAAAACCGTCGGCGCTTTCTCGAACGATCCCGAAATCCCTATCGCAAGCTCTCTCCGAGCCCTAGCCCGACGACTGCGTATCGGTCACGACAAGCTCGCGCTGAAACCATCGGCACTTTCTCGAACGATCTCGGAATCGCTAATGCGACCCCAATCCGGAAAGCTCTTTCCGAGCCCCACGATACTGACTGCGTAGCGGTCACGGCAAATCCCGTGCCCGAAAACAATCATCTCGGAGGTCTACGGGAGATGTATCGTATCTCGGGACGCAAAAAGGAGTGCAACACGAGGACTTCCCGGGGGGTCACCCATCCTAGTACTACTCACGCCCAAGCACGCTTAACTTCGGAGTTCTGATGGGATCCGGTGCTTTAGTGCTGGTATGATCGCACCGGTTTCGGGTGCTTCCTCCCTCGCCTAAGTGCACGTCGCGGCCGGCACATCAACGTCCGGAGCCCTTTGCCGGTCACGAAACCGTCGGCGCTTTCTCGAACGATCCCGAAATCCCTATCGCAAGCTCTCTCCGAGCCCTAGCCCGACGACTGCGTATCGGTCACGACAAGCTCGCGCTGAAACCATCGGCACTTTCTCGAACGATCTCGGAATCGCTAATGCGACCCCAATCCGGAAAGCTCTTTCCGAGCCCCACGATACTGACTGCGTAGCGGTCACGGCAAATCCCGTGCCCGAAAACAATCATCTCGGAGGTCTACGGGAGATGTATCGTATCTCGGGACGCAAAAAGGAGTGCAACACGAGGACTTCCCGGGGGGTCACCCATCCTAGTACTACTCACGCCCAAGCACGCTTAACTTCGGAGTTCTGATGGGATCCGGTGCTTTAGTGCTGGTATGATCGCACCGGTTTCGGGTGCTTCGTCCCTCGCCTATGTGCACGTCGCGGTCGGCACATCAACGTCCGGAGCCTCTTGCCCGTCACGAATCCGTCGGCGCGGAGGTCTACGGGAGATGTTTCGTATCTCGGGACGCAAAAAGGAGTGCAACACGAGGACTTCCCGGGGGGTCACCCATCCTAGTACTACTCTCGCCCAAGCACGCTTAACTTCGGAGATCTGATGGGATCCGTTGCTTTAGTGCTGGTATGATCGCAACGGTTTCAGGAGCTTCGTCCCTCGCCTAAGTGCACGTCGCGGCCGGCATATCAACGTCCGGAGCCCCTTGCCTTTCACGAAACCGTCGGCGCTTTCTCGAATGATCCCGAAATCCCTATCGCAAGCTCTCTCCGAGCCCTAGCCCGACGACTGCGTATCGGTCACGGCAAGCTCGCGCCGAAACCATCGGCACTTTCTCGAACGATCTCGGAATCGCTATTGCGACCCCAATCCGGAAAGCTCTTTCCGAGCCCCACGATACTGACTGCGTAGCGGTCACGGCAAATCCCGTGCCCGAAAACAATCATCTCGGAGGTCTACGGGAGATGTTTCGTATCTCGGGACGCAAAAAGGAGTGCAACACGAGGACTTCCCGGGGGGTCACCAATCCTAGTACTACTCTCGCCCAAGCACGCTTAACTTCGGAGTTCTGATGGGATCCGGTGCTTTAGTGCTGGTATGATCGCACCGGTTTTGGGTGCTTCGTCCCTCGCCTAACTGCACGTCGCGGCCGGCACATCAACGTCCGGAGCCCCTTGCCCGTCACGAAACCGTCGGCGCTTTCTCGAACGATCCCGAAATCCCTATCGCAAGCTCTCTCCGAGCCCTAGCCCGAGGACTGCGTATCGGTCACGGCAAGCTCGCGCCGAAGCCATCGGCACTTTCTCGAACGATCTCGGAATCGCTATTTCGACCCCAATCCGGAAAGCTCTTTCCGAGCACCACGACACTGACTGCGTAGCGGTCACGGCAAATCCCGTACCCGAAAACAATCGTCTCGGAGGTCTACGGGAGATGTTTCGTATCTCGGGACGCAAAAAGGAGTGCAACACGTGGACTTCCCGAGGGGTCACCCATCCTAGTACTATTCTCGCCCAAGCATGCTTAACTTCGGAGTTCTGATGGGATCCTGTGCTTTAGTGCTGGTATGATCGCACCGGTTTTTTGTGCTTCGTCCCTCACCTATGTGCACGTCGCGGCCGGCGCTTCAAATTCCGGAGCCCCTTGCCCGTCACGAAACCGTCGGCGCTTTCTCGAACGATCCCGAAATCCCTATCGCAAGCTCTCTCCGAGCCAACGATCCCGAAATCCCTATCGCAAGCTCTCTCCGAGCCCTAGCCCGACGACTGCGTATCGGTCACGGCAAGCTCGCGCCGATACCATCTGCCCTTTCTTGAACGATCTTGGAATCGCTACTGCGACCCCAATCCGGAAAGCTCTTTCCGAGCCCCACGACACTGACTGCGTAGCGGTCACGGCAAATCCCGTACCCGAAAACAATCGTCTCGGAGGTCTACGGGAGATGTTTCGTATCTCGGGACGCAAAAAGGAGTGCAACACGAGGACTTCCCGGGGGGTCACCCATCCTAGTACTACTCTCGCCCAAGCACGCTTAACTTCGGAGTTCTGATGGGATCCGGTGCTTTAGTGCTGGTATGATCGCACCGGTTTCGGGTGCTTCCTCCCTCGCCTAAGTGCACGTCGCGGCCGACACATCAACGTCCGGAGCCCCTTGCCGGTCACGAAACCGTCGGCGCTTTCTCGAACGATCCCGAAATCCCTATCGCAAGCTCTCTCCGAGCCCTAGCCCGACGATTGCGTATCGGTCACGACAAGCTCGCGCCGAAACCATCGGCACTTTCTCGAACGATCTCGGAATCGCTAATGCGACCCCAATCCGGAAAGCTCTTTCCGAGCCCCACGATACTGACTGCGTAGCGGTCACGGCAAATCCCGTGCCCGAAAACAATCATCTCGGAGGTCTACGGGAGATGTATCGTATCTCGGGACGCAAAAAGGAGTGCAACACGAGGACTTCCCGGGGGGGCACCCATCCTAGTACTACTCACGCCCAAGCACGCTTAACTTCGGAGTTCTGATGGGATCCGGTGCTTTAGTGCTGGTATGATCGCACCGGTTTCGGGTGCTTCCTCCCTCGCATAAGTGCACGTCGCGGCCGGCACATCAACGTCCGGAGCCCCTTGCCGGTCACGAAACCGTCGGCGCTTTCTCGAACGATCCCGTAATCCCTATCGCAAGCTCTCTCCGAGCCCTAGCCCGACGACTGCGTAACGGTCACGGCAAGCTCGCGCCGAAACCATCGGCACTTTCTCGAACGATCTCGGAATCGCTATTGCGACCCCAATCCGGTAAGCTCTTTCGGAGCCCCACGATACTGACTGCGTAGCTGTCACGGCAAATCCCGTGCCCGAAAACAATCGTCTCGGAGGTCTACGGGAGATGTTTCGTATCTCGGGACGCAAAAAGGAGTGCAACACGAGGACTTCCCGGGGGGTCACCCATCCTAGTACTACTCTCACCCAAGCACGCTTAACTTTGGAGTTCTGATGGGATCCGGTGCTTTAGTGGTGGTATGATCGCACCGGTTTCGGGTGCTTCGTCCCTCGCCTAAGTGCACGTCGCGGCCGGCATATCAACGTCCGGAGCCCTTGCCCGTCACAAAACCGTCGGCGCTTTCTCGAACGATCCCGAAATCCCTATCGCAAGCTCTCTCCGAGCCCTAGCCCGACGACTGCGTATCGGTCACGGCAAGCTCGCGCTGAAACCATCGGCACTTTCTCGAACGATCTCGGAATCGCAATTGCGACCCCAATTCGGAAAGCTCTTTCCGAGCCCCACGATACTGTCTGCGTAGCTGTCACGGCAAATCCCGTGCCCGAAAACAATCGTCTCGGATGTTTCGTATCTCAGGACGCAAAAAGGAGTGCAACACGAGGACTTCCCGGGGGGTCACCCATCCTAGTACTACTCTCGCCCAAGCACGCTTAACTTCGGAGATCTGATGGGATCCGTTGCTTTAGTGCTGGTATGATTGCAACGGTTTCAGGAGCTTCGTCCCTCGCCTAAGTGCACGTCGCGGCCGGCATATCAACGTCCGGAGCCCCTTGCCTGTCACGAAACCGTCGGCGCTTTCTCGAATGATCCCGAAATCCCTATCGCAAGCTCTCTCCGAGCCCTAGCCCGACGACTGCGTATCGGTCACGGCAAGCTCGCGCCGAAACCATCGGCACTTTCTCGAACGATCTCGGAATCGCTATTGCGACCCCAATCCGGAAAGCTCTTTCCGAGCCCCACGATACTGACTGCGTAGCGGTCACGGCAAATCCCGTGCCCGAAAACAATCATCTCGGAGGTCTACGGGAGATGTTTCGTATCTCGGGACGCAAAAAGGAGTGCAACACGAGGACTTCCCGGGGAGTCACCAATCCTAGTACTATTCTCGCCCAAGCACGCTTAACTTCGGAGTTCTGATGGGATCCGGTGCTTTAGTGCTGGTATGATCGCACCGGTTTTGGGTTCTTCGTCCCTCGCCTAACTGCACGTCGCGGCCGGCACATCAACGTCCGGAGCCCCTTGCCCGTCACGAAACCGTCGGCGCTTTCTCGAACGATCCTGAAATCCCTATCGCAAGCTCTCTCCGAGCCCTAGCCCGACGACTGCGTATCGGTCACGGCAAGCTCGCGCCGAAACCATCGGCACTTTCTCGAACGATCTCGGAATCGCTATTTCGACCCCAATCCGGAAAGCTCTTTCCGAGCCCCACGATACAGACTTCGTAGCGGTCACGGCAAATTCTGTGCCCGAAAACAATCGTCTCGGAGGTCTACGGGAGATGTTTCGTATCTCGGGACGAAAAATGGAGTGTAACAGGAGGACTTCCCGGGGAGTCACCCATCCTAGTACTACTCTCGCCCAAGCACGCTTAGCTTCGGAGTTCTGATGGGATCCGGTGCTTTAGTGCTGGTATGATCGCAACGGTTTCGGGTGCTTCGTCCCTCGCCTAAGTGCACGTCGCGGCCGGCACGTCAACGTCCGGAGCCCCTTGCCCTTCTCGAAACCGTCGGCGCTTTCTCGAACGATTCCGAAATCCCTATCGCAATCTCTCTCCGAGCCCTAGCCCGACGACTGCGTATCGGTCACGGCAAGCTCGAGCCGAAACCATCGGCACTTTCTCGAACGATCTCGGAATCGCTAATGCGACCCCAATCCGGAAAGCTCTTTCCGAGCCCCACGATACTGACTGCGTAGCGGTCACGGCAAATCCCGTGCCCGATAACAATCATCTCGGAGGTCTACGGGAGATGTTTCGTATCTCGGGACGCAAAAAGGAGTGCAACTCGAGGACTTCCCGGGGGGTCACCCATCCTAGTACTACTCTCGCCCAAGCACGCTTAACTTCGGAGTTCTGATGGGATCCGGTGCTTTAGTGCTGGTATGATCGCACCGGTTTCGGATGCTTCGTCCCTCGCCTAATTGCATGTCGCGGCCGGCACATCAACGTCCGGAGCCCCTTGCCCGTCACGAAACCGTCGGCGCTTTATCGAACGATCCCGAAATCCCTATCGCAAGCTCTCTCCGAGCCCTAGCCCAACGACTGCGTATCGGTCACGGCAAGCTCGCGCCGGAACCATCGACACTTTCTCGAACGATCTCGGAATCGCTATTGCGACCCCAATCCGGAAAGCTCTTTCCGAGCCCCACGATACTGACTGCGTAGCGGTCACGGCAAATCCCGTGCCCGAAAACAATCGACTCGGAGGTCTACGGGATATGTTTCATATCTCGGGACGCAAAAAGGAGTGCAACACGAGGACTTCCCGGGGGGTCACCCATCATAGTACTACTCTCGCCCAAGCACGCTTAACTTCGGAATTCTGATGGGATCCGGTGCTTTAGTGCTGGTATGATCGCACCGGTTTCGGGTGCTACTTCCCTCGCCTAAGTGCACGTCGCGGCCGGCACATCAACGTCCGGAGCCCCTTGCCCGTCACGAAACCGTCGGCGCTTTCTCGAACGATCCCAAAATCCCTATCGCAAGCTCTCTCCGAGCCCTAGCCCGACGACTGCGTATCGGTCACGGCAAGCTCGCGCCGAAACCATAGGCACTTTCTCGAACGATCTCGGAATCGCTATTGCGACCCCAATCCGGTAAGCTCTTTCCGAGCCCCACGATACTGACTGCGTAGCGTTCACGGCAAATCCCGTGCCCGAAAACAATCGTCTCGGAGGTCTACGGGAGATGTTTCGTATCTCGGGACGCAAAAAGGAGTGCAACACGAGGACTTCCCGGGGGGTCATGTCACGCCCCTAAAAATATCCATGATATTTAAATTTTTTCGCCACAACTAACCCAGGATCCAAACACACATTTGAGGTCACTAAGAAAACATTCGGATCAAAAATTTCACTTCTATAATCTATCAATTCATAACCCTGTGCAATTCATAAACATAGCACACATCACTCGATAATTTATACAATCTGAACTCAACTCATCAAAATAAAAACCACAATATAAATCCACAAGTGGGGAAATCCATGCAGTCACCACAATCATCGATTTACCATAAGTTCATATCATTACACGAATTTAATTTAACATTCCAAAACCCTATACATGAGGGATCCTTTAACTTACACAAAATCCACAGGTGTAGATTCATAGTCACATTTCATTAGATGCAGCGTAGCTTATACACAACTACATATATGCTAACAAAAGTTCTGCCCAACGTCTTCTAAACTTTCCACTGCCTCAGCCCATTCTTAACATTTAAGCAAGCGATACGCTATCCTGAAAAATTTATCAACAAATGGGGTGAGCATAAAGAGCTCAGCAAGTGACTAACATATCCATATCAAAATAGTACAATTTCCAAAGAGATGCAGTTTCAAACACAAAGCAGAATATACGATTTCGTATACATAATATTATTAGGAGCAGAATCATAATTGTCCTTTTTAATCATACATATTTGGTTCCTGACAGATGGGGCATAGAGTAATTGGAGCATATCAGAAACAAAGGAAACATATCAGAGCTTATCAATGGCATATAAAATGTTCCAAATCACATCAACGACATAGGGAACATTACGAAGCAAAATCAGCAGTGAATGAAGCATTTCAGAGCATATCAAACTCATATGTCGTACAGAAGCTAAAACGTCGTCCTTGACGTTGCAATCATATCATAACTATCCAGAGCACGAACAGAAATAACTCACCAAAACTCTGGATGTCATATCAAACATATAGAGGGTGTAGTGGGATCTCAGTCAGAATGTGATTCATCCAAGCAATATCCCACAAAGCGGGACCCCACAAAGCGGGCAAATAAGCGCATACCAGAATATCCCACAAAGCGGGACCCCACAAAGCGGGCAAATAAGCGCATACCAGAATATCCCACAAAGCGGGACCCCACAAAGCGGGCAAATCAACGCATACCCTTTACCATTTTTGGCAAAGGTCCAGACAATCCCACACACCAGAGTACAAGAAGGCAGTTTCAACAATAAGTAGCATATAACGGAAGCACACGCGGAACAACCAAACGTACATGTGCCTTTTCAAAAGCAATGTGATGCAAGGAACAAATCTCTCACAAAAGTATTCATTTTAGGAAAGAAATGAAAGCAAGAGTGTACAGGGATTCCAAACAATCATAATCAGCTCAATTCCAATAAGAAGATTAGGCGAATTCAAGTATCCAAAGGAAATGGAACAGAATACGCGTAATCGACCAAAGCTCGATTTCGGACAGAATTCCAGTGGCACATCAAACAAATATTTCAGAATAACAATTATGCTCCAATACCCATAAGAAGGCTATGGTCGAACCATATATCAATCTATATTCGGATGGAACAGATTTCATATGAAACAGGGCTCCCAACACAGAGTTACCTCTGATTTGGTAACACAAGGTCAAAATCACAATCACTGTTTTGCAGAATTTATAAGGTCGGATTCAACAGACGATAGGGTGGGCAATTGAACTCCAAAATTTTCAAACTATATGTCAAAAGAGATAATTTCAAGTCTAGTTTCAAATAAAATCAGTTTGGTACAAACCAGAATTTTCAACAGGGAGTTATAGGCGTTTTAGTATCGAAAGGTCAGAAATCTTGAACTCTGTTTTACAGCGTTTGTAGGCTCTTTTGAAACAAATTTTTGGGTAAGTATTCGGTGTCCAAAATCTACAAAATCGGTGTCAAAAGAAATATATACGAGTCTAATTTCAAACAAAAATAGTTCCTACCTGAATCCTCATTCTGTACTAAAACTTATAGCTGAAACAGTGCTTAGGGGTCAGTTTACCGAAAAAAAACTTTCAGATTCCATGGTTTTATGTCCAAGGAGAGACATATCAGTTTCTAAATAGAAATCTTCCAATTTATTTTGAATCAACATAAAAACAGAGTCTAATACTGCTGTAGGATGGGGTTAGAACACTTGCCTTTGGAAATTTGACCCGAAATGACAAGTTTAAAGCAAGAACCCTAAAAGCCCCAATTTTCTCTCTTCTTCTTCTTCTTCTTCTTCTTCTTCTTCTTCTTCTTTCTTTCTTTCTTTCCCTGATCACCCACAAGCTGCCTCCTCTGCTTCCTTAAGAACGAAGGCAGAGAGGCTTAAGCGGTGGAATTTGTCATTTGGTGCATTTTACAGTTTAGTCCTTGTTTTTATCATATTCACGATTAGGTCCTTAGGGTTTACATATAGGGCCTCAGATTCTTTCTTTTCTCTTTTTTTTTTGAACAGATCTCCCAAATCTTACAAATAAGTTACCTCTGAATCATACTCTATTTCTTTTGTCAATTAAAATAGATGCTTACGTTATCACCAGAAATTTATACGAACATTCGGAAATGAGGGGTGTTACACTCTCCCCCCCTTAAAAGAAAAATTTAGTCCTCTAAATTTATCGTACCTCTATTCGATGAAAAGACGAGGATACTCCTTTTTCATTTCCTCTTCTAGCTCCCAAGTTGTCTCTTCTCCAGAATGATGTCTCCAATTTACTTGAACCAGTGGGATGACCCGATTCCTTAGGACTTTTTCTTTCTTATCAATAATCTGAATAGGCTCTTCCACATAGGATAAATCTTTATCGAACTCCACCAGCTCATACTTAATGATGTGAGAAGGGTCATACATATACTTTCTAATCATCGAGACATGAAATATATCATGGACATGGCTCAATGCTGGTGGTAAGGCAATCCTGTAAGCGACAGAACCAACCCTCTCAAGAACCTCAAAAGGTCCAATAAATCTTGGGCTTAACTTTCCTTTCTTCCCAAACCTTATAATGCCTTTGGAAGGGGAGACTTTTAAGAATACAAAATCTCCGATTTCAAACTCAATATCTCGTCTCCTATTATCGGCATAACTCTTTTGACGACTTTGAGCAGCTTTTAACCTTTTCCTTATAACTTGAATTTTCTCGGTAGTTTCTTGTACCTGGTCCGGTGCTAACAACTTTCTGTCCCCAACTTCCTCCCAACATATAGGTGTTATGCACTTTCGCCCATATAAAGCTTCATAAGGAGCCATCTGAATACTTGAATGATAACTATTGTTATACGTGAACTCAACAAGTGAAATATTCTTATCCCATTCACCTTTCCAATCCATAACATAGGCTCTAAGCAAATCCTCAAGTGTTTGAATTGTTCTTTCTAACTGACCATCGGTCTGAGGATGATATGCAGTGCTAAACTTAACTTTAGTGCCCATAGATTCCTGTAATCTTCTCCAGAATCTAGAGAGAAATCTGGAGTCTCTATCAGAGATGATCTCCTTTGGAATACCATGAAGTCTTACTATTTCATTAACATATAAATCTGCAAGTCTATCAAGCGAATAAGTCATATTAATCGGAAGGAAATGTGCAGATTTTGTTAACCTATCAATGATAACCCAAATAGCATCATACTTCCTCGAGGTTCTGGGTAGTCCTGAAACAAAATCCATAGTAATACATTCCCATTTCCATTCAGGTATAACTAAAGGTTGCAGCAACCCTCCAGGTCTTTGGTGTTCTACTTTGATTTGCTGACAAGTCAAACATTTTGAAACATACATTGCAATTTCCTTCTTCATACCTTCCCACCAATAATGACTTTGAAGATCTCTATACATCTTAGTGCTCCCAGGGTGTAGGGCGTACTTCGAAGTATGACTCTCCTTTAGGATTTGATTCTTGATATCCGGTTCATTTGGTACACATACTCTCTCCCCAAATCTCAATAGGCCATCCTTTGAAACTTGAAATTGTGGCTTCAATTCTTTTTCTACTTCATTCCTCAAGTAGATTAAATATGGATCTCGTAATTGTCCTTTCTTAATTTGTTGAATAAGATCAGATTGCACTTGAATGGAGGCCATCAATATCATCGAGTCTTGCTCTTTCCTCAAAGCTTTCAAATCAGAATTTTCTTCTAATAACTTCCATTGCTTCACGACCAGACTAGCCATAAAACTTGTAGATTTCCTACTAAGTGCATCAGCTACAACATTGGCCTTGCCCGGGTGATAACGGATGGCACAATCATAATCCTTCAGAAGTTCTATCCATCTTCGCTGCCTCATGTTTAGCTCTTTCTGAGTGAAAATATATTTTAGACTCTTGTGATCAGTAAAGATTTCAAACTGTCGACCATACAAATAATGTCTCCAAATCTTTAGAGCAAAAATGATTGCTGCTAATTCCAAATCATGAGTTGGATAATTCAATTCATAACCCTTAAGTTGCCTAGAAGCATAAGCAATTACTCTCCCTTCCTGCATCAAAACACATCCTAAGCCCTTTCTTGAAGCATCAGTATAAACTACAAATCCCTCACTACCACTTGGAATAGTGAGAATAGGGGCACTAGTCAATCTTCTTTTTAACTCTTGAAAGCTTTGCTCACAATCATCGCCCCATACAAATTTCATATTCTTCTTAGTGAGTTTGGTGAGAGGTTGAGCAATTCGAGAAAATCCCTCCACAAATCTCCTATAATAACCTGCCATGCCCAAGAAACTTCTAACCTCTGTTACATTTGTTGGTACTTCTCATTCAACTACAGCTTCTATTTTCCTTGGATCAACAGATATACCCTTCCCTGAAATCACATGGCCTAAGAAAGCAACTTCATTCAACCAAAATTCACATTTGCTGAACTTCGCATACAACTTCTTTTCTCTTAGTATGGACAACACATCACTCAAGTGTTCCTCATGCTCCTGGTTACTCTTTGAATACACCAATATGTCATCAATAAATACAATTACACAGATATCCAAGAGCGGTTGAAATATCCTATTCATTAGTTCCATAAAAGCTGCAGGGGCATTTGTCAAACCAAACGGCATCACCAAGAATTCATAATGACCATATCGAGTTCTGAAAGCTGTTTTTGAAATATCCTCTTCCTTGATCTTTAGCTGATAGTAACCTGACCTCAAGTCAATCTTAGAGAATACTTGTGCACCCTGCAGTTGATCAAACAAATCATCAATTCTAGGTATGGGATATTTGTTTTTGATGGTCACCTGATTCAACTGTCTATAATCAATACAAAGCCTCAATGTTCCATCCTTCTTCTTCACTACTAGTACCGGAGCACCCCATGGGGACACACTGGGTCGTATGAAACCCTTATCTAATAATTCTTGTATTTGCTTCTTTAATTCCTCTAGCTCGAGTGGTGCCATTCTGTAGGGAGGCTTAGATATTGGGGTTGTACTGGAGACCAGATCAATAGCAAATTCACCCTCTCTATCTAGAGGTAAACCAGGCAAGTCATCTGGGAATACATCAGGGAATTCTTTGACCACTGAAATTTCATCTAGGTGGGTTTCCTGGTTTGAATGCTCCTTTACACACACCATATAACAAAAACAACCTTTCTGCATAAGACGATAAGCTTGAAGTGCTGATATCAAGCAAGGAGGCAAATCATGCTTAATGCCCTCAAAGAAAAATATAGGCTGATCTGGTATGCAGAAAGTAATTATTTTCTTGTAACAATCAATACTGGCGTGATGAGAAGATAACCAATCCATGCCAAGTATAATATCAAAACCCTGGATCTCTAGGAGAATCAAATCAGCAAGGAGTTCGTGGTCTCCAATAGAGATCAAACAAGATGGGTAGACCAATTTTGTTGCCAATGAATCTCCAACAGCAGTTGTTACATATAACATATAATCTAGGGGTTTAGGTAGAATATCCAAGTGACAAGCAAAGTATTTTGAAACAAACGATAAGTTGGAGCCGGGATCAAACAAAACTTTTGCATTTCTTTTAGAAACATGAAGAATACCTTCCACCACTGATTTAGAAGCTCTAGAATCTTGTTCAGTGATAGCGTATACTCTAGCATGGGCTGAGGGTCTAGGAGACAATGGCTCTCTTTTCCTGTTCAGTGGGCAATCTTTTATTTGATGACCTAGCTTTCCACAATTAAAACATGCTCCAATCACCCGAAAACACCGACTTGTCTCATGATTTAACCCGCATTTTTCACATAACTGAGTCCTCCCCCATGGTTTCCTTTTCTCAAATCCAGATGTCTTAAACCTCTTGTTACTATCTTCGTATTCATTTACTCTCCTGCTTTTGCTAGTAAATTTGTCCCTTTGGTTCTTGCCAATGATTTCTTGAATTTCCTCCATGTCTCTTTCAATTTTCAAAGCTCTTTCTACCGTATCAGCATATGTTTGTAATTTTAAAGCTGACATTCGGCTTCTTATTGCCGGCCGTAATCCCCTTTCAAACCTTCTTACCTTTCTAGATTCATCATCAGTCATATGTGTGGCAAACCTGGAGAGCTCAGTAAATTTAGATTCATACTTTGTAACCGTCATACTTCCCTGGATAAGATTCAAGAACTCCAATTCTTTTTGCTCTCTCATACATTCTGAAAAATATTTATCGTTAAACTTTTCTTGGAATAACTTCCATGTCATTGGCTCATGTTTGATTTCAGACATCCTCTTAATCATTCTCCACCAGTGTTCAGCTTCTCCCTCCAGCATAAAGGTGGCAAGAAAAACCTTTCGTTCATCAGAGTAATTTAAGGCATCAAATATTTTCTCTATCTGCATCATCCATCATTCCGCCACCATTGGATCAGACTCACCACTGAAACTGGGAGGACTAAGCTTCTTAAACTGTCCAATTCCCAACCCCGTCTGGTTTGATGTCTCTGTCCCATCATTATTTCCTTGTTGGACAGGTTGTTGTTGTTGTTGCATCACTTGTGCCATAGTCTCCAAAGTCCGCATAATACCACTCAATTGATCAGCAGTAGATGCAATAGGAGAACCAGATGATCTCGTCATCCTCGCTTCCTAAAACATCAAAAGAACATTTTCTTTGATCAATCTCTAAATGGTAGTCAATAAACCTCAAATAAAGATAATATTCTTAGTGATTCTCAAATCATGCTCTGATACCACCTCTGTCACGCCCCTAAAAATATCCATGATATTTAAATTTTTTCGCCACAACTAACCCAGGATCCAAACACACATTTGAGGTCACTAAGAAAACATTCGGATCAAAAATTTCACTTCTATAATCTATCAATTCATAACCCTGTGCAATTCATAAACATAGCACACATCACTCGATAATTTATACAATCTGAACTCAACTCATCAAAATAAAAACCACAATATAAATCCACAAGTGGGGAAATCCATGCAGTCACCACAATCATCGATTTACCATAAGTTCATATCATTACACGAATTTAATTTAACATTCCAAAACCCTATACATGAGGGATCCTTTAACTTACACAAAATCCACAGGTTTAGATTCATAGTCACATTTCATTAGATGCAGCGTAGCTTATACACAACTACATATATGCTAACAAAAGTTCTGCCCAACGTCTTCTAAACTTTCCACTGCCTCAGCCCATTCTTAACATTTAAGCAAGCGATACGCTATCCTGAAAAATTTATCAACAAATGGGGTGAGCATAAAGAGCTCAGCAAGTGACTAACATATCCATATCAAAATAGTACAATTTCCAAAGAGATGCAGTTTCAAACACAAAGCAGAATATACGATTTCGTATACATAATATTATTAGGAGCAGAATCATAATTGTCCTTTTTAATCATACATATTTGGTTCCTGACAGATGGGGCATAGAGTAATTGGAGCATATCAGAAACAAAGGAAACATATCGGAGCTTATCAATGGCATATAAAATGTTCCAAATCACATCAACGACATAGGGAACATTACGAAGCAAAATCAGCAGTGAATGAAGCATTTCAGAGCATATCAAACTCATATGTCGTACAGAAGCTAAAACGTCGTCCTTGACGTTGCAATCATATCATAACTATCCAGAGCACGAACAGAAATAACTCACCAAAACTCTGGATGTCATATCAAACATATAGAGGGTGTAGTGGGATCTCAGTCAGAATGTGATTCATCCAAGCAATATCCCACAAAGCGGGACCCCACAAAGCGGGCAAATAAGCGCATACCAGAATATCCCACAAAGCGGGACCCCACAAAGCGGGCAAATAAGCGCATACCAGAATATCCCACAAAGCGGGACCCCACAAAGCGGGCAAATCAACGCATACCCTTTACCATTTCTGGCAAAGGTCCAGACAATCCCACACACCAGAGTACAAGAAGGCAGTTTCAACAATAAGTAGCATATAACAGAAGCACACGCGGAACAACCAAACGTACATGTGCCTTTTCAAAAGCAATGTGATGCAAGGAACAAATCTCTCACAAAAGTATTCATTTTAGGAAAGAAATGAAAGCAAGAGTGTACAGGGATTCCAAACAATCATAATCAGCTCAATTCCAATAAGAAGATTAGGCGAATTCAAGTATCCAAAGGAAATGGAACAGAATACGCGTAATCGACCAAAGCTCGATTTCGGACAGAATTCCAGTGGCACATCAAACAAATATTTCAGAATAACAATTATGCTCCAATACCCATAAGAAGGCTATGGTCGAACCATATATCAATCTATATTCGGATGGAACAGATTTCATATGAAACAGGGCTCCCAACACAGAGTTACCTCTGATTTGGTAACACAAGGTCAAAATCACAATCACTGTTTTGCAGAATTTATAAGGTCGGATTCAACAGACGATAGGGTGGGCAATTGAACTCCAAAATTTTCAAACTATATGTCAAAAGAGATAATTTCAAGTTTAGTTTCAAATAAAATCAGTTTGGTACAAACCAGAATTTTCAACAGGGAGTTATAGGCGTTTTAGTATCGAAAGGTCAGAAATCTTGAACTCTGTTTTACAGCGTTTGTAGGCTCTTTTGAAACAAATTTTTGGGTAAGTATTCGGTGTCCAAAATCTACAAAATCGGTGTCAAAAGAAATATATACGAGTCTAATTTCAAACAAAAATAGTTCCTGCCTGAATCCTCATTCTGTACTAAAACTTATAGCTGAAACAGTGCTTAGGGGTCAGTTTACCGAAAAAAAACTTTCAGATTCTATGGTTTTATGTCCAAGGAGAGAGATATCAGTTTCTAAATAGAAATCTTCCAATTTATTTTGAATCAACATAAAAACAGAGTCTAATACTGCTGTAGGATGGGGTTAGAACACTTGCCTTTGGAAATTTGACCCGAAATGACAAGATTAAAGCAAGAACCCTAAAAGCCCCAATTTTCTCTCTTCTTCTTCTTCTTCTTCTTCTTTCTTTCTTTCTTTCCCTGATCACCCACAAGCTGCCTCCTCTGCTTCCTTAAGAACGAAGGCAGAGAGGCTTAAGCGGTGGAATTTGTCATTTGGTGCATTTTGCAGTTTAGTCCTTGTTTTTATCATATTCACGATTAGGTCCTTAGGGTTTACATATAGGGCCTCAGATTCTTTCTTTTCTCTTTTTTTTTTGAACAGATCTCCCAAATCTTACAAATAAGTTACCTCTGAATCATACTCTATTTCTTTTGTCAATTAAAATAGATGCTTACGTTATCACCAGAAATTTATACGAACATTCGGAAATGAGGGGTGTTACAGGTCACCCATCCTAGTACTACTCTCGTCCAAGCACGCTTAACTTCGGAGATCTGACGGGATCCGTTGCTTTAGTGTTGGTATGATCGCACCGATTTCGGGTGCTTCGTCCCTCGCTTAAGTGCACGTCGCGGCCGGCAAATCAACGTCCGGAGCCCCTTGCCCGTCACAAAACCGTCGGCGCTTTCTCGAACGATCCCGAAATCCCTATCGCAAGCTCTCTCCGAGCCCTAGCCCGACGACTGCGTATCGGTCACGGCAAGCTCGCGCCGAAACCATCGGCACTTTCTCGAACGATCTCGGAATCGCTATTGCGACCCGAATCCGGAAAACTCTTTCCGAGCCCCACGATACTGACTGCGTAGCGGTCACGGCAAATCCCGTGCCCGAAAACAATCGTCTCGGAGGTCTACGGGAGATGTTTCGTACGTCGGGACGCAAAAAGGAGTGCGACACGAGGACTTCCCGGGGAGTCACCAATCCTAGTACTACTCTCGCCCAAGCACGCTTAACTTCGGAGTTATGATGGGATCCGGTGCTTTAGTGCTGGTATGATCGCACCGGTTTCGAGTGCTTCGTCCCTCGCCTAAGTGCACGTCGCGGCCGGCGCATCAACGTCCGGAGCCCCTTGCCCGTCACGAAACCGTCGGCGCTTTCTCGAACGATCCCGAAATCCCTATCGCAAGCTCTCTCCGAGCCCTAGCCCGACGACTGCGTATCGGTCACGGCAAGCTCGCGCCGAAACCATCGGCACTTTCTCGAACGATCTCGGAATCGCTATTGCGACCCCAATCCGGAAAGCCCTTTCCGAGCCCCACGATACTGTCTGCGTAGCGGTCACGACAAATTCCGTGCCCGAAAACAATCGTCTCGGAGGTCTACGGGAGATGTTTCGTATCTCGGGATGCAAAAAAGAGTGCAACACGAGGACTTCCCGGGGGGTCACCCATCCTAGTACTACTCTCGCCCAAGCACGCTTAACTTCGGAGTTCTGATGGGATCCGGTGCTTTAGTGGTGGTATGATCGCACCGGTTTCGGGTGCTTCGTCCCTCGCCTAAGTGCACGTCGCGGCTGGCACATCAACGTCCGGAGCCCCTTGCCCGTCACGAAACCGTCGGCGCTTTATTGAACAATACTGAAATCCCTATCGCATGCTCTCTCTGAGCCCTAGCCCGACGACTGCGTATCGGTCACGGCAAGCTCGCGCCGAAACCATCGGCACTTTCTCGAACGATCTCGGAATCGCTATTGCGACCCCAATCCGGAAAGCCCTTTCCGAGCCCCACGATACTGACAGCGTAGCGGTCACCGCAAATTCCATGCCCGAAAACAATCGTCTCGGAGGTCTACGGGAGATGTTTCGTATCCCGGGACGCAAAAAGGAGTGCAACACGAGGACTTCCCGGGGGGTCACCCATCCTAGTACTACTCTCGCCCAAGCACGCTTAACTTCGGAGTTCTGATGGGATCCGGTGCTTTAGTGCTGGTATGATCGCACCGGTTTCGGATGCTTCGTCCCTCGCCTAATTGCATGTCGCGGCCGACACATCAACGTCCGGAGCCCCTTGCCCGTCACGAAACCGTCGGCGCTTTCTCGATCGATCCCGAAATCCCTATCGCAAGCTCTCTCCGAGCCCTAGCCCGACGACTGCGTATCGGTCACGGCAAGCTCGCGCCGGAACCATCGACACTTTCTCGAACGATCTCGGAATCGCTATTGCGACCCAAATCCGGAAAGCTCTTTCCGAGCCCCACGATACTGACTGCGTAGCGGTCACGGCAAATCCCGTGCCCGAAAACAATCGACTCGGAGGTCTACGGGATATGTTTCATATCTCAGGACGCAAAAAGGAGTGCAACACGAGGACTTCCCGGGGGGTCAGCCATCATAGTACTACTCTCGCCCAAGCACGCTTAACTTCGGAATTCTGATGGGATCCGGTGCTTTAGTGCTGGTATGATCGCACCGGTTTCGGGTGCTACTTCCCTCGCCTAAGTGCACGTCGCGGCCGGCACATCAACGTCCGGAGCCCCTTGCCCGTCACGAAACCGTCGGCGCTTTCTCGAACGATCCCAAAATCCCTATCGCAAGCTCTCTCCGAGCCCTAGCCCGACGACTGCGTATCGGTCACGGCAAGCTCGCGCCGAAACCATAGGCACTTTCTCGAACGATCTCGGAATCGCTATTGCGACCCCAATCCGGAAAGCTCTTTCCGAGCCCCACGATACTGACTACGTAGCGGTCACGGCAAATCCCGTGCCCGAAAACAATCGTCTCGGAGGTCTACGGGAGATGTTTCGTATCTCGGGACGCAAAAAGGAGTGCAACACGAGGACTTCCCGGGGAGTCACCCATCCTAGTACTACTCTCGCCCAAGCACGCTTAACTTCGGAGATCTGATGGGATCCGTTGCTTTAGTGTTGGTATGATCGCACCGGTTTCGGGTGCTTCGTCCCTCGCTTAAGTGCACGTCGCGGCCGGCAAATCAACGTCCGGAGCCCCTTGCCCGTCACGAAACCGTCGGCGCTTTCTCAAACGATCCCGAAATCCCTATCGCAAGCTCTCTCCGAGCCCTAGCCCGACGACTGCGTATCGGTCACGGCAAGCTCGCGCCGAAACCATCGGCACTTTCTCGAACGATCTCGGAATCGCTATTGCGACCCGAATCCGGAAAGCTCTTTCCGAGCCCCACGATACTGACTGCGTAGCGGTCACGGCAAATCCCGTGCCCGAAAACAATCGTCTCGGAGGTCCACGGGAGATGTTTCGTATCTCGGGACGCAAAAAGGAGTGCAACACGAGGACTTCCCGGGGAGTCACCCATCCTAGTACTACTCTCGCCCAAGCACGCTTAACTTCGGAGATCTGATGGGATCC